>NC_087220.1:5158202-5178202 GCF_015104395.2 Macrobrachium nipponense
GCCCAATCAGAATAAGACCATTGACACCTCAAC
The DNA here is from genome assembly GCF_015104395.2 of Macrobrachium nipponense. Taxonomy (NCBI): domain Eukaryota; kingdom Metazoa; phylum Arthropoda; class Malacostraca; order Decapoda; family Palaemonidae; genus Macrobrachium; species Macrobrachium nipponense. The sequence continues at coordinate 5,158,236 of NC_087220.1, forward strand.
CAACCATACGAACGAGGCATGTAACGTCACGACGTTGAAGTCGTTACAGACATTTCATTCTGCAAATGAAATAATTACAATAATATTTTTATCCTACTTTACAGAGAAAATGTCAACAGACCTAAATTAAAATTAAATTACACTTGCATTACAACTTACAAAAAACCATAATAAGTATATTACAACAAAACCAATCAAAACAGAAGTAACAAATTTGAATTTGAATCGACCAGTAAATTACAAATGGAATTGATCAATCAATACAGTTACTTACTCCAAGCTATTTAGTTGGAGGGCGCAGTCTTATTCTAAATAATTAATGGCGATCTCGAAAGAGAACCGCCCAGCTCCAGGCCTCAAGATCAAGTGTAAAACAACGATTCTTTGGGCAGATTTTCGCTTGTTAAAGAATTCGTCCAGTACCTAGTTTGGCAACTAAACGACCCCAAATTTTATAATTGGCTAGTTCAATAATAGAAATAGAAGACGCGATTCGTGTCTGTTTACACTCCGGAGCTTTATCTCGGGTTATAAATTATACACGTTTTTTCATGAATATTTAAAATTCACTTTTGAACCTTTTTTGTAACAAATTTTACATACTAGAATTATAGATAAAACTTGATCTCATTTGATAAATAAGCAAGAAACAGGAACTTGAATTTTTTTTTTTCTTACATTTTTAACTTTTTTTTTTTACTTTCTTTTTTTACTTAATAAGAACATGAAACAAAACGACAACATATAGAAAAAGTACTCATTAAGATGAAATTGTACTTTTTGCGACAAAATTTTACGTTATATGCATCTGAAAATCACACGTATGTTACTGTAAATGTCTACAAATCAGTACGTTCATATTACAACCAAATCTCTGACCGACTTAGTGACAAAACTCAGATTTTTCATCAGACTTATACCGCACCGATACTGAACGTGTTATATTATCAGACGACTTGTTTTCAGAAACAACTTCCCCCCAATGCCCCTGGTTACGCATGGGATTAGTATCTCTGATTATTACGATATCATTTATCTCTACTCCCCGGTTGGAATCTGACCACTTTTCTCTGGGAAGAAGAGCTGGAAAAATTTGATCGTACCATATTTTCCACCAATGATTTTAAAAAAGTTCATTCAGTGCGAGTATTTTTGTGTACTCTATTTGTTCAGGTGTTTTAGCCAACTTGAAATCTAAAAGCTCACTGATATCACCGTTTGATCTACCCAAAATAAGGTCATTTGGACGTAGTACTCTCACAGCGTCTAATTTGGCAACATTATTTCTATGAACACCTAAAGGCCTATCATTTATCATATCAGCAACACTGTACATTAGTCTCTGCAAACGCAACTTAGTAAAATCAGGTTTTCTCGAAGCAGTGACAGCTTCTAAAGTATTCTTCACAGTTCTGATCATCCTCTCAGCTTGTCCAACTGATGAATGAGCTCCAGATGGTACGAAGTGCCAGGTTGTTGTTTCGGGAATTGTCTGAATCTTTGCCATTTTGGTATGGTTCCAAAGGCTCTCCATGACGTTTGCAGCACCACGGATTTGCGAACCAAGATCTGCAGTCACAGACGTGGGTTTTCCGCGGATTCTAGTGAAAGCATCGAAACCTGCAAGGAAGCAGTTGGTATCGTAACCTTCAAGGACCTCTATGTGGACCGCATCAGATGCACGACACACGATGACCAGAATCGAGGCTTTACCAGAATTTACCCGGTAATTTCTCGTCTCACAGCGATCTGCGATGGTATTGAACGGACCAGCTATGTCAATTACCACATGCTCGAATACAGGTGATCGCACGAGTTGTTCCACCTTACGAGGAGCGATCTCTACTTGGGCGATCTTCTTCCATAGAAAGCGACAATATGGGCTCACGTACTAGGGCAAGAGTAGTATCCACACCAGAGTGCTGCGGTTGGTGACATTTACGCACCAAGATCTCTGCAAAGGGTTCAGAGTATGGTATAATCGCAGGCGGGTTTGATAGAGCAGCACCAGTACGACCTAGTGCTCTCCACACACCGTCGGCGTCCAGTATTGGGTTCAGTGACTTTAGCTATGTTCCACATCTGACGGTAGCAACTGCTGAGCCTGTTGAATAAGAAAAAAGTTTGATATTACCAACTCACGCTTGGTAGGCACAAATGTATAATTTTCAGTAAACCATCTTGAACGTTCTTCTTTTTGTCATACTACTGATGGCAACTGGGGTAGTCTTTACTGTTCTCTTCAGTCAATCTCTGAAAAGTTGTGAAGCATTTTCCATAAATCTTATGATTCTAGAGATGCGACGTTTAATCTTCATCAGGCTGTCATTTTTGTCGACCGTTATGCTAAATGTTTTTAGGATATCAAGAATAACTGAATAATCTTCATTTGTTCCACCATCAATCTGGACACATAGTGACTTGCATCTTCCAATGGTCATCCATGGATCTTTTATTCTTATGTCCAGATCTTCTTTCTTCGCATGAACTTCATTTGCATGTTTGATTGGCCATTTGTTGATGTCCTTCATGAAGTCTGGACCTTTTTGCCATCTGTAATCCTTTCCCATTTCAGATGGGTTAAGACCGCGTGACGCATCATCGGCAACGTTGTTTCCAGAGTCCACATGGTACCAATTGCGAATATCAGTCAGAGTTTGTATTTCACTGATACGGCTGGCTGTCCACATGTTGTACTTGTAGGGCTCATGACGCAGTTGTCCCAGAACTATGGTGCTGTCAGTTAGCAACATTACCCTTTCAAAAATGAAGCTTGATTTTTTGACAATAGTCTGTTGCATTCTGGCACCCAGCAGGCATCCAAGTAACTCACCATGGGGGATCGTTAACGTCGGAATTTGTGGCCAAGGTTTTGCCTTTGACATGGCAAGAACAGATGCTCGCTCTCCATTTTCTAACTTCCAGTTGTAGTATGCGATACATCCATAGGCAGTCTGAGAACTATCACAAAAAATTACTAGAGTGGGTTTGTCAACTGCAGTTTCCGGTGTAAGACAGCGAACAAACCTGACTTCTTTTAGACCGTAGATCGAACGAATCACTTCTTTACACCGACTGCAGGTTGTAGGTAAGTCATCATTACCATCTAGGATTGGATCGTCCCATTCCTGTTTGAGGCGGAATATTTGACCTAGTTCGTGCTTCAGGCAGATGGTAACCGGAGTTGCAAGTCCCGTCGGATCATAGATGGTTGCTATGATCTGTAAATAATTTCTTTGACTGAAAGTGTCAGGGAAGGCATCATCAAAGTCTTCTAAACTGATATCTTCCTCTGATCTAATGCCTCTCCTTTTCTTTGAGAAGTTAATCCTACCTGAAATGGAAATTTCATCGTTTGTAGAATGATATATTATACCCAGGATCCTTTCCTGTTCTGGTGTCCGTCGCACATTGTCAGGTACATCCGGGCACTTCTTTATGTGGGCATCAATATCACTTTCACTTCCACCGATCATGAAATGTTTTATGATGAAGGATGCCTCACTGAGGACAATGTTGAGTTCCTTAGCAAGTTGTAATGCCGTGGAAACATCATCAACACTTGTAGTACCATCATCAACATACAAGTTCGATTTTACGAATTCGTATACCTGTGGGTACTTGTCCTTGAATTTCTCAGCTATGATGAGCATTGCTACACTGCATATACCACCTGCCGGAGTAGTTCCCCAGGAGTTTCGTAGTAATCGCAGCGTCTTGACTTCTTTTTCCTTGTCCAGTTGATTCCACAAAAGGCGGTGCAGATGAGATTCTTCTGTCTCAAGGCGAACAGTGAAGTATGCTTTACTTATGTCCATTGCAACCGGTATTTTTCTTTCCTGGAACCTGAACAGCAGGGTTGGAATTGGTGGAATCAAATTTGGTGGTGATTCCCACAAGGAGTTTATAGCCTTGCCTTTAAATGGAACACTTGCATCAAATATGATTCTGAGTGGGGTTGAGGAACTATGCTCATTAAAGTGTACGAAATGACAGATGTAGTAGACTTTGCCACCATTAGATTTCCACTGCACATCCTTCTCAGCTGTAACCTCTGTCATATAGCCGTCGTTGATCAACTTTTCAAATTCGTCTACATACCAGTTCTTTAAAGCTTCGTTTCTGGACATGGTACGTGTTAACGAATTTAGTCATTTGAGGGCAATAGGTCGATTGTCCGACAAGGTACGGAAGCTCTCCTTCCATGGTAACTTGCAAACGAATATCTTCTGTTCAGGGTCGTTGGTGAGACAACTCTTGTATGTCTGTACTCTTCGCTCCTCTTCTGAGTTTATGCTGACCGCGTCGCACCGATGACAAACCGGACCATCCTCTACTTCACACATACGATCAAACACAGTCTCAGCACTGGTCTTTATTGAAAGAACAGACTGTCCGCCATTTTCTGCAACCTGCTGCACGGAGCCATTGCTACGGGCTTTATCTGTGGAAACTTCCCCATTCGGCAGTTCAGCATGACTTACTGCAACTGATGACGTTGACTGCAGAAGAACAGCAGAAATCTTTCTGTTGAGGAGCTCCGACAGCATCACACTTGGTTCATGAGAATTGGCGGCAAAAAATGTCTCGTGAGAACCATGTAGAATGAACCCGAAGTTAGTCTCAGCTAATTGTCTCCGATGAGCAACTCGATGTCACCGTGAACAGGCTCTAAAAGTTCTGATGGATTGACATCTTCTTTGAACATGTCAGCAGCTGCATGATAACTGCCTCCATCAAGTTCACCGATGTAATCGACACCAATGCAATCAACTGCAGTCACGAAGTTACCTTCTGCATCGTAGAGTGGGATGCTGTACAGATCAGCCGGTCCCCAATTTTGTGGCTGGCTCTCCCCAGCAGTCCTCATCATTAAGTTCTTGATTCTGGAACTGGTTTGATACAAGCTTCCCTTGCCACCGAGTTCAGAATCTGTGAGACAGTGGCTCCCAAATCATAAAGAACTGAAACCTCAAAAAGATTCCCTTTCCTTTTCATGAAGGCTGTATGACTAGGGTCTTCATTGTTGTTCTGGCCTAGATGATGACGGAGTTTCTCGCAATCAACAGGACCATAAACCATGCTTGACGCAGCTATGCAAGCAGCATGCAATAGAGTATGATGGTTGTCTGGCATCTTGCAATTAACCTCCTGACAAACGTGCTTATTTCTGCACTGATTTGAGGGGTGAGAACCAAAGCATTTTTCACACCGGTTATGTTCTTTCAAGGTTTTTCTTTTTTATGGACGAAAGACCTAGGAACACTCTGCATTCAGAAGTTTGGTGATCAGCCATAGAATGAAAAACACACGATTGAACGGAAGATGGGGAATTTTTTGGCTTCCTGGTTTTCGATTCCTTCCAACCGTTACCCTTTTTGGGCGTTCCATTCTTGCCAGGCTTGACACCTTTCGAACTGCTGTTACCAATGTTTCTGTCCTTTCTACTGGAATTTTTTCCATTACGATGGAAAATGCCGACTCACCTAACGCAGACGTTCGGTTTACCGATTTCAGGTCCTCTTTAGCGACAGTAAGTTCCGTTACCAATCAAAGAAGACCATCTGCATCAGACTCGCTTCTGACAGGCCTAATGTCATGGACGTCCTTGAGGACTGCATCACGGATGGTGTTTCCCCTTCCGTAAATGCAATCTAATGCTGACCATGCTTCATCCAAGCTCGATTTCGACTGAACAATGAGGCCTTCTCTCGAGTTTTCTCGCAATGCTTCTCTCAGTCTTAAAAGCGCCATCTCCCCAGACATCTGGCCCTGAACTAATAGCTCAAAATTTTTCTTGAATCTTTTATACGATCGAACTTCACCATCCCACGTCGGACAAAAAAGTTTCTTAAATTGGACGAATGACGAATTAGATTTGCTGACCTCATTAGCATGCTTAGGAATGTCCTCTTTTACCGATAGCTTTTCCATTCGTTCATTTATCTGCGTCCTCAGCTTGTGGAAGGTAACACCCGCATCACGCAATGTTTTCAAAGTTTCGTCACAAGTCAGATTGCCTGCGGAGACTCTTTTCAAATCACTATATGATTCACGAAGAGAGTTCAATGATAACCTTAGATCATCAACAGTGGCGTTCTCTGCATCTGCTAAGATGGCCTCGGCGTCCAAACTTTCAATAGTCCAGGTCTCAAAGGCAATGCCAAATTTCTTCTGAGTCAAAGATTTCACTTTCCTGGGAGGCATGTTTACGAGATTGAACAGAAAACAGCAGTACAACACTCGAACGATGAATTCCGCGACCCAGTTATGAGAAATGTAACACAAGAAGTATTGCTTCAAAACACCAACTTTGGGTCGAAAACTGATAATAGCCACTTTTCTAGACGACGAGTCATTGACGGAACCAACTAGTTAGGCATTCAAACGTTCAGCTTTCGCGAACTAAACTCGTTGACACTTTTGTTTGCTGTTGTTGATAATGAAGTAATTTATGAACGAGTTGACCTTGAGGACAATTTACATACCACAAGGCACAAATTGGAGCGAACTTACTTTAAAGTTTCCTCGATTCCTCAGAGCACTTGGAAATGAAATGTAGCGCAACTGCAGCTCAACCAACCATACGAACGAGGCATGTAACGTCACGACGTTGAAGTCGTTACAGACATTTCATTCTGCAAATGAAATAATTACAATAATATTTTTATCCTACTTTACAGAGAAAATGTCAACAGACCTAAATTAAAATTAAATTACACTTGCATTACAACTTACAAAAAAAACCATAATAAGTATATTACAACAAAACCAATCAAACAGAAGTAACAAATTTGAATTTGAATCGACCAGTAAATTTACAAATGGAATTGATCAATCAATACAGTTACTTACTCCAAGCTATTTAGTTGGAGGGCGCAGTCTTATTCTAAATTATTAATGGCGATCTCGAAAGAGAACCGCCCAGCTCCAGGCCTCAAGATCAAGTGTAAAACAACGATTCTTTGGGCAGATTTTCGCTTGTTAAAGAATTCGTCCAGTACCTAGTTTGGCAACTAAACGACTCCAAATTTTATAATTGGCTAGTTCAATAATAGAAATAGAAGACGCGATTCGTGTCTGTTTACAGTTTTAGAATATTATATTTATAATATGACCCGACACGAAGTTCCTCATTGGATGTGTGGTTTACGTGCTCGCCTACCGTTTCGTAGTCCCGAGTTCGATTCCCCTCTCCGCCAACTTGAAATCAGAGGAATTTGTTTCTGCTGTTTAGAAATTTATTTCTCGAAATAATGTGGTTCAGATTCCACAATAAGTTGTAGGTCCCGTAGCAAGGTAACCAACTGGTTCTTAGCCACGTAAAATTTTCTAATCCTTCGGGCTAACAGCCCTAGGAGAGCTGTTAATCAGTTCAGTGGTGTGGGTAAACAAATATATACAGATGACCCAATACTACCAAAGAAAAAAAACCATTAGAACTATAGTAAAACGAAAATAAACACTGATGCAATTGAAATGGCAGAGTCAGTTACTATTATTATCATTACTGTTTAAAATATATTTACAAATAAACCTCTTTTTATGGCTTTATATTTTATTCCTCAAATTCCGATATTCAAGGGAAAATGTTTAGCTAATCATGACTGAAGAGGAAAATGGAGATTATAACAAGAAAAAGAACATCAAAGCATTGCTTTCATAATCCAACCTCCAGAAATCAAGGTCAGGAAAACAATTCTCCAGGTATCACATTCCCCAGAATCACATTTGCTTTCTTAGCATAACCTTACTTCCATCTTCATTTCTCTTACTGTCCATACCTGTACTTCGCTGGCTATCATTGCATAGTTGCTTTCATAGGAAACTATTGGAAAATGCTTCTCATAAGTGTTGACAATATGATCATCAACATAAAGATTATTTAACATAATCCTTGGATATTTGTTCAAAAACCAAATTCATCTCCAGAACTCATCTAGTAACCTAAGAAGAAAAGTCATCAAAAGCATCTCAGAGAAACTAGAAATCTGCAGTTAATTTCCACAGAGACATAAATCATCGACGATAAATCTTAAATCACCGAGAAAATCCACGTGAGTATTATATATTTTTTTCTTCTGTGCTTGAAAGTGGCAAAACTATTCTATCACATCATCTGAATTATTTTACAGTTAGGCAGACGTATGACTGAGTGCACTCAGTCATTAATCGAGGCCACTCGGTAGTGTGTGGCGTTTCCCGTCCTCCTTAGCCGTCGTCTTTTTCAGGATAGTATTTATCCCATGGATTGTTCCAGACTGCCTTATTCTATACCAAGACAGTGAACGAGAATGTTAGCATATGCAGATGCATTATTTAATTCAGGCTTATTTCTTATCCCCTGCTTGCAATTAATATATATAATAATAATAATAATACATTTTATTGTCAGCTCAAGGCTATATGCATGAAATATAAAAAGCACAGAGAAGAACATATACAATCTAGATACATAAGATAACACGATAAAACCAAATGCATAAAAGGAAATATCCACACAGTTGCTAAAGAAATAAATAAGATAGTAACCATAATACTGGTAATAACATAAATGATACTGAGAATAAAAAAAAATAAATAAACAAAAGCGTAAGAGTTTTAGAATATTTGTCAGAACCATGATATTTTTCTTTAAAGTAGAGATCACATAATTAATGCCATAATTCACACAATAAGGGCTGTTGAATCTCGGGATTCTTAGTAGACTTGATGCGCACTCGCAGACCATCGAATCATCAACACAAAACAGGCAGCAAGCCAAGTCTTTTTATGTTTAGTCATCATTCCTTAACATCAATATGTAAAAAACGTGCACACATCGCATTTAGGAGTTATTTTATGTATTTTGTGTTTAATGTTAAAGATTTCTTAATCCTGTTTCAAAGTAAGTTTTGATGGATCTTCTGTACGGCATAGAATCTAAGAATCGTCATCTTTGGTTCCTCGAGCATTTATACAGCTCATTCATGTTTGTTAAATTCTATTCTGATTCCTGTGTAATCATAATTTGCCTTCATTCTTGTATGAGGTTTGTGTGATAAATGTACTACATGTTGTTTTTGTCGCATATTTGAGTAGATTTGCTGTCATATGCAGTAATTGGGCAGTTAGATGTACGGCTTTAAATATTCGCCTTAATGACTCCAGAGAGCAGGACGTGTTTTGGGACATGCAGTAAAAATTACCGAAGCTTGAATTGTAATAAGTAGTCATTAGAACTGTTTGTTTTCCGAATTCTAATTTTTATTCTTGACAAACAGTCTATTTTTTGGCAACCAAAATTTTATTTTTAAAAGCAAAAGACTAAAATAAAGCGTTTATTTTATAGATACATTTGATAAAAATTGAATTCGAAATATTTAAGAGGCAAAATCATAAGTAAGAAGGAACAACAAGAAGTGGAAATATCAAGCAAAGTATATTTAAAAGTTTGTGCTGAATGTCGTTTTCGTAATCGGGAACTTCCCCCGGCAACACTCGCAGCTCTGATCCGCGACCAGAACAATCCAATTCGAGATCCTCCATGAATATGTAGAGAGCCGCTGCTGGGAAAGAGGTGAGGAAAAATTAAATGAAAAGAAAGTTACCAACAAAATTATTCAAACAGTAAAGTAACTCAAAGTTATGAAGTGCAAGTGAAAAATTATTCCACCAAATATATTTAGATTTCCAATTGACTCAGTGACCTTCTAACTTCTCGGCTTCTTCCTACTATTTGAAACCACTTGTCACCGCCTCTTCTGGCCACAAGTATGAAACTGAGAAGTCTTCACGGTTCAGTTACTTTCAAACTTGTGACGTGACTGTTCTTCACAAATTCTTTTCTCACACACCCTCCTCCCTGTCTGTTGCAGGTTTCCCTCAATAGGAGAACTGTCTGGCTGTTCGGTAATGTTTATTCATATTCACCTTTTAGCTCTCTCTCTCTCTCTCTCTCTCTCTCTCTCTCTCTCTCTCTCTCTCTCTCTCTCTCTCTCTTTATTGCATTCAGTACGCAAAAATTAACTTTGGTTTCTCTGTCTCTCATACTCTCTTACTATATCTCGCTCTTGTGTTCAATTGCCTTGTTTTGCAGTTTCCAAATGATTCCCCTTCATAATTTTCGTTATTTCCGTTGTTGTTTGTGGTATGTTAATTCATTTCACAATTCATGTTTGTGGCGCAAATCAACGTCAATAGGAAATTTACTCATAAAGTGAATTCCTTCCACCTGCCCTAAGATACCACTTTATATACCAGTGGAAGTAATGTCTTCCCTTTTTCCTCCAGAAGATTGGGTAAGGATAATTTTGCTTAGATGTGTTGCTGTCACGTGGAAAAGTGAAGGATGATGGACTTTTGAAAAAGAGTCTACAATGCATAAGCGTTAGAAAGGGAGGGTAGATGACATGCAAAGGATCAAATATATTAAGTGAAAGGCGTTTTAGAAAGGAAGAGCCTCATCGTCCACAAAAGATGCCTGAAATGGGCAAAATATTTAGCTGAAATCATTCTTTAATCATATCGGTATCCACCTCAGATAAGGAAACGTCGTGATTGTCTCTGAAATTTAGTTGTGGATATTGCTATTACGTTCTTTTTCTCGTATAGGCTGTTGCTTGAAATGAATATCCTGCCACTCAATACAGTCTACGATTTAGCAGTAAAATTCACTAAAAACAATTACACTTCAGCTAAGTCAGCTTTCTTGACACTAAAATGGAATAGGTTGTAAGTGGAGCACATTTCATGAAAATTACAGAGTACAACAACATGAAGTCTTTAACTCTCTCTTCTCTTCTCTCTCTCGTCTCTCTCTCCTCTCTCGTCTCTCTCTCTCTCTCTCTCTCTCTCCATCCCAACACCTTGTTAAACGAGCATTTCATTTTTGTATTGTCATTGGTCATATTTATTTTATCCAGTCTTTCAGCAAAGGGTTGAACTAGTGAACACAATTTATTTTTTAGATATTAACGTCCACTAGTTCATTTGATAACGTTTGGAAAGGTTGTAGTCAGTGGATGAATTAATTCTGTTTTAAATAAAAGGGAATTCTGAACCAAAGCATGTCAACAACTGATACAAATAAGTATCAGGGAGATCACATATCGAGAATTGTTGGTTTGTTACTATAAATATTATATACTGAGATACAGATGGAAACTTATTTGCTACTTTGTCTCCTGTTTTTTTTAAAGAATAATATAAGTCACTGAGCTTATAAAACATTCCTCAACTATATGTTCGTTTGATTATAGTAAAGCTACGGGTATCTGAGTACATTGACGAAGAAAGAATGATACGATAAAAAGGAAAAAAGTACACGGTTATGATAACTGGAAAGAATAATAATTACCTCGAACTTCTGAAGCACGAAGACGGCAAAGAAAAAAAAACTAATTGTTCCGTTTTCAAAAGGAAAAAGAAATATGTAGATAAACAGAATAACAGTCATATTACGACAGCCCTGATTAATGTTAAGTACGTATATCCACAAAGAAAAACTAGTTTTGTCTCCATTAAAATAACGTTCAGAAGACTTTATAAGAGGATTTCAAGGAGGGGGGCTTATACTTCATCCTTATCAAAATGACCGTGTTTAGATATTGAAAATATTAATGTTTAAAAAAATCATAAACTCCTTCAAGTATTTGCAGCTTTACTCTACTTAAGGGCATTGAAATATAATCAGTTTAGCTACAACACATAGGCATTTTGAGTACAAATTCCCACTGTTTCGAAGCATCTCTTGTGTCTGAAGATCCTTGAAACATGGTGCCTTATCATGGAAAAATGTGACTTCTTCAACAGGTAATACATTTTCAGAATCTTTGAGAAAAGGAAATATACCATCAGTAAGCACAGTTTCTTTGAAGTATTCGCCATTCCATGACTGTCCTTTTTCTTTGATGATCCACATTAACCGTTTGCCTGTGAAACAGAAAAATTACCAAACATTCAGGAAATTTCACAACTTGGCGATAGCGCACATCATCGCTGATATCATCCAACTTAGCAGCCCAAATCATTTCATTTTTATGATTTGGTTTCCCGACTGTGTAAATGAAGAATTCATCTGATGTGGTAACATGGAGAAAGCCAGCTTCATCCCAATCTTTAAGAAATGAACCAAAAAACCATGCACAGTATTACCTCTGTTGCTGAGTGATGTTGGGTTTGCTGATAACATGAAATGGCTTGATACCAGATTTTTTCAACTCACGATATACAGCACTATAACTTCTCTTCTTTCCCCTTTTTTTCTCTAGTTCAAGTGCCAATTTACATAAAGACTTTCTTGGTCTACCCACTGCCTCAGCTATGATGTCTTTTGACTCCTGAGTAAAGACTTCAGGCCTTCCAAGATTCTCACTCTTTTCGTGATGACAGTCATATAGATTTTTGTTCCAGTTTCTTTTAACAAAGGGTTCGTCTCTTTTAATATATTTAACTATCCAGGAATGTGAAATAAAGGATGTGCCAGCATCCCTGGCCTCTCTGAAGGTTGTAGCCCGGTTTCGGTCAATCCATCTGATTTCCTCCTAGTCGGTAGCCATGGCTGTATCTAGCTCCGTCACTTAGTCTGAAAATACAAGAAATGTAAAATGAAAAATAGCTTAATAGAAACTTAAGATAATGTACTTGGAAATATGCTATAGCAGAAAACTTCATAACTTTCCTCTAATATCGAAACACCCGATATAATACCTATATAAATGTGAAACAAAATCCATCACTCCTGTCAGCTACTTCCTCAAAGACTCCAGCACCTGTATTTCACACAGAAGCATAAAACAATATGCAATCATAAAAACATATTGTCAGCATATGTAATTCATCAACTATCCAATTAAACATCAAATATCAATTGGGACAGGTGCATCCATTTATTGATCGATTATTATTATGGACATAATGAGACCAAAAAAAAACCCAAGAATTTGTTATTATATTTTTAAAGAAAAATTCATAATACTCAGTGAGGTGGCCATCCACCGCTCACTTTTGGAAAGTGCCATGGCTCTGAGGTGGACCGTTGGCTCAACGTTTCCTAGGTCGGTGAACCACCCTCGGCATTCCGCCCACTACTCTGTGAATGTATCCCCTCTCTACTGGGAAGAAGAAACTGACGTGGCGGCAGCAGTCTCACCGCTCAAGGATTGTTGAGAACCAGGAAAGCTGTATCATTTTGGTGTCGGGCCTGGGCTCATTCGGTGCGCTCCTTTTTATTAATTCATCTCTGCCCTCAGGCGGCTTTACTTACTTAACTCTCAGGTCTTGTCGTCCGAATCCTGTTGTATCTGTATAAAAGGCGGGCAGCAAACAAACAAAGAGAGAAATATGCGCAAGAGAAAGAGAAGGAGATTCTCTTGTGGTTGTTCAACTTCCCATTTAATGTGATTGAGTTGCAAAATTGGGAAACTCCATAATAACATGAACAGACGTATTTTTAATTGTCCATACTGTATCTACACCGTATGCGTCAACTGTCACACACACTCATACTCACATAGACTTGCAAGACAAAATTCCCCGTTAATAACTCATTCTCGAATTGCCCCTTTAAGACAAAATTAGCCTCCTGCGGAGTGTAGTATGCACCACTTTAGGAACCACTGCTTTAAACACTGACAGATGGCACTAGAATCCAGATGTGAGCTTCTGTTTCAATCGAAGGGTTCCATATTTTGGAATTGTTAGGATTTGAAATATAATTTATTTGTATGATTTGCTTTTGACTTGGTCTATTCACATGTGGTAATGAGTAATGAATGTAAGACCTTATATTACTGCTGGAGTCAGATCGACCAGGTGTAACTGATCGACTGTTTTCCTAACCCAGAGGTGATCGAACAAGCCATGCAACTTTCAGGTGTGAAGGTTCCATCGTTTGAGGACTGTATGCTATTTGAATGACAGATTTGCTTAAGGTCTGTCATATCAGGCTCGTGTGAATCATCAAGAATCATTGTTGCATGCATTATCTATTAGTGTAGTCAATTCTATATCGGCAATTATTTGGCTCTTCATTTTCAAAGGCCTGACAAAATTCAAAACTACTATATGTGCAAAAGATCGAAATGACGAATTTAATTGACTGTAACAGTTATCCTTTATGATATGGAGGTAGTGGTTGTTGCTTGATTAGCCGCGTATAAAGAAATAAACGGCAAGCTATTTACTGCACTGCAGCAACGAAATCGGGCAATGATGTCAACCCATATAATATGTGACAACACGCGTTGATGAGAAGAGTATCCTAAGTAAGTTCATTATAAATATCTAAGCAGTAAACTCGGAATAAAATAATTGTTTATGATATTCTAAAAAACAGGTCAAACAAAACTCAGTCCCCTCGGTAGTAGAAGCAGCACAAAACGTGCTCTTAGGCAGACTGTGAATTACACACACACACATATATATATATATATATATATATATATATATATATATATATATATATATATATATATATATATATATATATATATATATATATATATATATATATATATATATATATATATATTGTATATGTATTTTTAGAAATTACCACGTATATACTAGTGTTAGAGAAGGTCTTATTTCAGCGTATTTTCAGGAATGATGCAGGTGCATCATCTGAACATATTCTAAATTAGACTCGTAGTGATTGTCTTAGTTACGAGAATACTCTTCAACACATTTCTGCACACACTGATGGAATATTTCTAGATCTCTTGAGTACTTCATGAAGGATGAGGACATTTAGGACATACCTCTAAGATTGACCTTGTCCTTGACCTTAACTACTTTCTGCACATCAGCTTCGTTAGGAAAGTCTTTACTTCAAACAACTCATAAGTCATTACCAAAGATAAATTAATTTCGACTAGTGACCTTCAGTAAAGATCAAACGATTTATTCCTCCAAGATTATAATCGGACTCTTGCTGGTCAAGTCAGCCAAATTTCCTGATATTTTCATTAAATCTTTGTTAGAGAACAGATACCAAACAGTAACAGACAAACAAATCTAATCAAAACCATAACCTTGATAAAGGTAATAAATAAATAAAGAGCACATAAGCTATTCATTTCGTTCGGTACAAAATGTTCTGAATTAGGTATCACGTAATTCCAGGAAATTTTCTTTGAAGTTCTTATACAAAGGTTTTCACTTATGTAGAATTAAAAATACTCTAGGCCTAATTTACATTTTTTATGAGAATCCCAAATAGTTATATCTCTGCCTAAAAAAGAAAAACTTCCCACTTTTCCCATTACCATAATGGTTGTTTTCTTCACAAATTAGGACAATTTACGTCTTTATTCTATTTCGGCCAAAACCATTAGCATTTTTCCTTTAATAGCAAAAGAGCTTATTGATTTCAAATTAGACGGAGTCAATGTTACGATTTTGATTACTTATTTAACTAATGGAACTTCCTTCCTTTATAAGTGTCTTCTTACTTGTTCGATTTTTAAAACTTAAGCTGACCATTATCAAGTTCACTTAATGTGCCTATGTATCAGTTAGTGTATGCAGGCCTTACCGACAAAAGGAGCATATTGATTTCATATTTACAGTCTTTTTTTACGATTTTGTTTATTTATTCAATTAAGCGACCTTCCCTTATAAGTGTCTTCTCATTGTCCGCTTTCTAAAAGAAAACAAAGACCGAATCCGGGATTAAATGGAATCCTCCAAGGAGACGCTCTTTAGGGCTTATTTTTGGGTAAACCTATGGAAGAATTATTTTCGTCCTTATTGTGCATTTAGAATTAATTTTAGAGCAGTCAAATTAGCTGCAGTAGTTCACTCCTACAGCTTCACAATTAGGAAGTATAGCTGATACGAAAGTGAAAATTAATTATGTTTTAATATCAACGTTGTTTTTAAAATGCATATAGGTTATGGTGTTTCTTGTATCTAAGCAGCATTTTCCGTTTTATATTTCGAATCATCACACGGTAAAAAACGCACAGGTTATGAAGTGCCCAATAAGACCAATTTATATAAATTATTATATATGTCAAGGTGCTATAACTGATGGGCTTTAAATCATAATGCATTATAATTGGTAAGAATATAATAAGCTGATTATATATATATATATATATATAAGTCATATCACATTACCGTGATTCATATACATATATCGAGCTACAATGTCCTTTAATATCTAATTCGCTCTACCTCGGAATTAATATATTTTCATATATGCTTAACCGAAGGGGAATTTTTTTCTCGATAATAGATTTACCTGTACTTGGGCGCGAACGCAGGTACATTATAAATCCAGGAACGTCAGTGGAAGCGATACCACCCAGCTACCGCGAGAGGCTTAAAGGTTTATGCCGTCTCTCACCTCAAATACTTTCTCGCGCTGAAGTATTCGTTGGTTTGGAGACAACATCAACCCGCCTCGACTCCGGTAGTTAAGTAGCGCTTTTGACAGCACGTAGCATTTACATAAGTCATATACATTACCGTGATTCATATACATATATCGAGCTACAATGTCCTTTAATATCTAATTCGCTCTACCTCGGAATTAATATATTTTCATATATGCTTAACCGAAGTACAGGTAAATCTATTATCGAGAAAAAAATTCCCCTTCGGTTAAGCATATATGAAAATATATTAATCCGAGGTAGAGCGAATTAGACATTAAAGGACATTGTAGCTCGATATATATATATATATATATATATATATATATATATTATATATATATATATATATAATCATACATATATACTCGAAGAAGATACCACAAATGAAAAAGTGATACAATGTAGAGTCAACTACAACGGTACTTCACTAGCAGACTAAAGAGACGTATAAATGTAAGGATACATTTATTCTTTTCTTAAGTCTGCTAGTGAAGTACCGTTGTAGTTGACTTTACATTGTATCACTTTTTCCTTTGTGGTATTTTCCTTCAGATATAGATATATATACATGTATATATATATATATATATATATATATATATATATATATATATATATATATATACTATATATACATATACATACATATATATATATATATATATATATATATATATATATATATATATATATATATATATATATATATATATATATATATATATATATATAGTAAGCTGTGTGACAAATACACGCCGACAAAAACACACTCATGCTCATGCACAAACGCACATACATGCACACTCACAAACAAGCACACACACACATTCTGTCAGTGGAGTAGATCTTTTGAAGGTTTGTTGTTTCGGAAACAGAACACTGATAGATCAGGATGTGATGTCTGACGGAAGGCTGTTAAAAAATTGAATAACGGGATTCAGATTGAGAGGAAGAAGGGAACGGAGAGATGAATTTCCGACGTTGTTTAAGATTTATGATTTAAAAGGTGAATTCCTGGGAGGAAGAACTTTTATGATGAGAGCAAAGATTAGATTTTGTTGAATTGCATGAACGTGGGAAGGACTGTTATGTTATCAGAGATGTGTGAAATATACACAAACGCAAGCACAAGCTCATACAAACTCACATACATATACACGCACACAAACACGCACGCACACACGCATATAAATATATATATATATATATATATATATATATATATATATATATAATATATATATATATATATATATATATATATAAATAGATATATAGTATGGTATATATATATATATATATATATATATATATATTATTATATATATATATACATATATATATATATATATATATATATATATATATATCATATATATATATATATATATATATATATATATGTATATATATATATATATATATATATATATATATATATATATATATATATATATATATATATATATATATATATAT
The DNA here is from genome assembly GCF_015104395.2 of Macrobrachium nipponense. Classification (NCBI taxonomy): domain Eukaryota; kingdom Metazoa; phylum Arthropoda; class Malacostraca; order Decapoda; family Palaemonidae; genus Macrobrachium; species Macrobrachium nipponense. The sequence goes on from NC_087220.1 coordinate 5,176,079, forward strand.
ATATATAAGGAGGAACAGGATAGCCAGAAGACTCGTCCGGTGGTCGGATGTTCTTGAACACCTGCTTGATCAGAGGCCTAAGGATTAACTCGTCGATGTCATCCGATTTCCAGTGTTGTACTGATAGGTTCTCATTGTTGGGTTGATTGATCATAGCAAATTCTAACTTCTTCCTTTTGTACGGGCAGTTACTTTTGAAAACCAGCTCTGCCCCACTCCAGTTCATAGTATGGTCTTTGTCCCTAAAATGAAGGAAAACCCCGATTTCTCTGATCTTTTGTGCTCTGCTAATCTTTACGAGATGGATCTACTAGTTTCCTCAACGTAAATTTCATTGCAATTGCGATAAAGTATCTTGTAAACTCCAGCTTCTTCTCTTTTATTTAAGTATACGTTAATGAGCGAACTCGCGATGGATTTTGAAAACGTGTTCCAAAAGTTTCATTTCTGAATAGTTCCCACAGTTTAACATATTTTTTTTTTAATCATGTAACTATCGTTCCAGTTACTTGGCATTTCCTCTACATCACAGATGTTTTCCAAAATTTCTTGACATATAACAAATAACTCTGGATTCTCATTTTCCTTGTAAACGTTGCTTACCAACGATCCTACCGTATTAAGGTACTGAAAGCAAAAGTTTTTTTTTTTTTATCTAAAATTTCATAAAACATGATGATTTTTTTTATCGTGAAACCAATAATCACCTCATCTCCTCCGCTGTTTGAAGTCACATATAAAGATTAAAGGGAAATTGGTATGGTGATTTGATGCGATAATTTAAATTATCCCTATATATATAAGTATCCTCGAAATATACTCACTTAAGAAAATGACTCGTTACTTCTAATGAAGCCGTAAGGGAACAATCTTCGAACATGAACACAGAGGAAAACGCATCATATCAAATGAGAAGAACAGCAGACTTCTAAAAGGTTAGGCCACAACATTTGTTGATCTCTATATTAGCGGTTTTGGATTGATTCACCTTCAGTAATAAAGAGTATCTTTAAGCATTGGTTAATTATTTTAGAAAATTCTTTGCTTATGGGGTAATCAAAGAAGAAATTTCATAGAATTGCTTTTTCCAATCTCCCAACGTTCAAAAATATTTTTCGATATATGCTGTATATTAAGAAAAAATAACGGAAGATACAACAACCAAATACGTAAAGGCAGATTTTTATAGTTTATCTCCGATACTTATACATACAGAAAAGAAAACAAATATAGGCATGATTTCAAGTTTATATTACACAGGAAATGTCCATATTTACAAAATTCTTATTTCATGGCCTGAAATGAAGCAAAACTATAAAACGTGTTCTTCATCTCAGATCAAATTTAAATGGTTTTACTCGGAAGATATCACTTGCACTTTCGTCAAATCTAGCCCTAGCCTTTGCCTTGTAAGTACCAACGAGTATAAATTTAATTATTCATTCTTAGTTAAGACAAGGAAATTGAAAATCCTTAGATAGTTTTCTTTTATGAAACTTTTCTCGTAAATAGATATTTAAGGAAGCACAACGTTTACCAAGATAATTTGCAAATATATTATTCGAACGTTTGTTGCTTTAATTTTTAATCTATATTTTTCATATTTTATTTTCTTCAATGAAGTATCATGTTTTTCGCAATACTTAGGATAGTTATTCCGTTGGGACCATTCTTTGACATCTTACAGAATTTCTGCTTTAGTGGTCGTTATTTTTATTATTTATTACCTTTATTCATATCTATATATCTATCGACCTATATCTTTTAAATATATATCTTATCTTTTTATGTTAACGTTTCTAGAATTTTAAAGTAAGTTTGTTTATTTTTCATGATTATCAGTATATTTATAAATTCTTATTATCCTCTAAGGCTTATTTTATTTTAATGATGTAATGTTATTTAGATATTGTAATTTATTTTATTTATCTATTTTTTATTTGTTTATTTTTTACTCATTTTGTGATGTTTTAGTTTAACTATTTTATTTTTACTTATGACTTTTTAGTCATAAACCATTTACTTACTTTTTATTGATTAATTCATTTCTTTTAAGTTCATTTATTCATAATTAATTTTTGATGTAATTATTTTTATTCAGTAATTATTTCTCCTCTAATTATA
>NC_087220.1:5183202-5218642 GCF_015104395.2 Macrobrachium nipponense
TTTCGGACTGCCAAAGTGATGAGTTGGGAAGCCATTTCGTTCGATATTTTACCGTCATAGCATCGACAGAAACTGGATGATTTTCAGTTAAAGTACGCTTTTTGGAACAATAGCGATACAGAACTCATAGCCTATTTCACGGCCAGCTGTCTCTCCCTTGAAGAAATCCTGGTGGACTCCACGAAATTCCGCAGAATCACCAAGAACCCCGTCGACGACATCAAGCGAGAGGCCAACCGGATTATTGAAACTGTCAACGCCGCCTCGAACACCCTGCATTTGCCACCCATAACGGGTGACCATGATTTAAGCTACATCTATGGGAATGTTAAGACCCATAAACAAGGGAACCCCCTTCGCCTTCGCCCCATAATCAGCCAGATCCCTGCCCCTACGTACCTGTTGGCCAAGAAACTCAACACCATCTTAACACCGTACGTCCCAGATAGGCACAGCCTGAAGTCGTCGGCCGAGTTCTTGGACGCCCTACGAGCAACGCCCCCCGGGGGATGCATCGCTTCGATGGATGTAGAGTCCCTGTTCACCAACGTCCCCGTTGACGAGACCGTACAAATGATCTTGGACAGAGTTTACAGGGACCCCGACACTCCATCCTTAAACATCCCAGAGCATGCCCTTCGAGCCCTGCTGGAAATCTGCGCTAAGAAGGCCCCTTTTGCTGATCACCGCAACTATATGTACACCCAGATCGACGGCGTGGCGATGGGATCTCCCCTTGGGGTCCTTTTCGCCAATTTCTATATGGGTACCGTCGAAGAGAGGGTCTTCCAGATTTCCAGGAAACCGAGGATGTATGTGCGCTACATTGATGACACCTTCGTCTGCGCCGACTCCCAGGATGAGATAGAGCAGCTGCGACGTGCATTTCACGACCACAGCTGCCTCACGTTCACGATTGAACATTGCCAAGATCGCCGCCTCCCCTTCCTTGACGTCCTTGTCGAACAGCGAGATTCCGAATTCAGCACAAAGCCGACGAACCTGGGAATGTGCATGAACGGTGAGAGTGAGTGCCCTGAGAGGTATAAGCGCTCCACCATCAGCGCCTTCGTCAGGAGGACCCTCTCACACTGATCCTCCTGGAATGACACACACAGTGAGTTGGAGCGCGCCGCCATGGTCCTCGTCGACAACGGACACCGGGAACCCCGCCCCGACGTTGCAGAGCCCATCAAGCTTTTCTACAAGGGGCAGACAGAAATATTTAAGATGATTATATATTATAAAACGAAGAAGACGAGCAGCCTGGTGATGAGAAACAATCCTTCGGCGCCCCTGCAGGATCCCTTGAAGAAGACGAGTGTGGTCTACCGTTACACATGCCCCGCCCGATGATGCCTTGGCAAATACGTCAGTGTGACCTCCATGCGTTTCTCCAAACGAATCTCCTGCCACGCCCAAGAAGGAGCCATATTCAACCACGCCAGGACTGCTCATAACAAACGGATAAAAAGAAATGATATTATCCCTAATATCACCATAATAGATCAAACAACGGATCCCCGACGTCTGCGCCTCCTAGAAGCCCTCCATATAGGTAAGGAGAAACCAAACTTAAATATCACTCAAGAAACGTTTCTCCTTCCCACCGCCGCCCGGAGAGCAGCGAGCGACCCCCCGACGATGCCAGATAATCAGGAACCCCCACAGGATGATACGATTCCTGCTACAGACGGAATTCCTGACGTTCATCCCCAGGCACACTACTGTGGCGCTCGCACGAGAGAATCCCCGAGACCTTCGAGGCGAGATCCACGGCCTAGCCCAAGGCCGGCCCGACCAATGAGAATGCAACTCTAGGTCCGAGCCGCTATAAATACCGTTCCGCAAACTTTCTTGCTACAGTCTCTTCAACCGACTCGTCAAAAGATGACCTACGAGAAGGTCGAAACGTCACGTTATACCAGCTATACCAGCACCAATACCAGCCCACAAACCTAAGACGACCCCGGCCCGAACTGAACTACGCCTACGGAATATACCGGCACTGACGACGACCCCTGCTTGACCTGGACCTGACATCTTGTTCTAATAAAAGATTCCTTCAGCATTTATAATTTTTGAAGTTTCCCAATATGAATATTGGCCAGTTACTCAGAAACATCGCTGAGCCTGAGAAGCGAATTGTAAGGAAAATAGAAAAAAGAATATATAAAATCAACTCGCTTAATTCTGCCATCCTTTTTAACAGAATAATAATAATAATAATAATAATAATAATAATAATAATAATAATAATAATAATAATAATGATAATAGTGAATATCAGGTCCTGAAAAGCAAAAGCGGTTAACCAACGCTTACACGTAAATCCATATGAGTGAGAGAGTTGCTTATTTTTGCGAAAGAAATTTTAACTGTAAAATGAACTTTGCTCCTTTTTGGAGTTTTTTGTATCATGCATTAATTAAAGAGTTTTTTTTTTGTTTTTGTCTAAAAGGTTGGAAATGCGTTTGAATTAGATGTTGTGCCTGGAGAATTAGACTTAAAATTACTGCTATTTTAATTACTCGAACTGTTTTCTTTTGATGTCAATTTTCTCTGTAACTTAATCACTTTAAGTAAGGTAAGCGGAAAATATTTACAGTTGTGCTCTAGTAAAAAATATGAGTTAGAATATTATACAAAAATATTGTAATATTTTTGTACTTTGACAAGAGAATTTCCTGACAAGAAATAAATGTATTTTTAGATTGTTATCCGACGTAGTGTTTTTCAAGCATCTTCTTGTAGAAAGCTGGGATGGCGGATCAAATAACTCACAATGGAAAAAGAAAATTAAAAGATTATGAAATTCATGGAAACCGGCAGAACAAATGTAAGACAGATATTATTCTATGTAAATAAACTCACGTTGTATATTAACGTGCATATTTTACATAGTAGTATTTCCCCGATGACTGATGACGAAGAGATAAGAGAAAAACAGTATTGCTTAAGGGATATTTTGAAACCACCTTTTATTTTTCTTGAAACTATCAAGTATGAAAACAAAGATTCCTATTGAATTTGCCCATATTAGTTCTGTGCACTTAAGGGATTTCTTTATGAATCAAAAGTATCTTCTAAATACCAATTTTCCATGAAGACCTCATGAATTGTTCCAGAACATCTTTACTTCCGGTTCTAGAAATAGCAGCTGTCACCAGAGAACTCAAATCCAGTTACAGACGTCATTACCAGTAAGTCTCACAAAACATGAAGCCAATGCGAGACTTTCTTGTAGTCACGTGATTGTGGAATCGACAACACTTTCCAATATTTTTTTCCTCGGAAACGACATAGTACTCCAAGAGATGCACTTAGTAACTGATTGTTGTGGAAGAATTAGACAACTTCAGACGTGATTTTCAGAGTGAGGAAACAAGAACCACGTAGTAGATGAATAGTCAGGTAGGTGTTGAGAATAGAAGAGAATATAAAGTTAAAGTACTTGGATCTATTAGGTTATTCAGCCCTGAAACGGATAATGACAGTAAAAGGGTTTGAAAGGCGTAACCGATGGACGACCCTGCTGGTGCACTTTAAATCAATACTTAGGAGAGTATGAAAATAAGAAGGAAGAATAAGAGCATGAACGGAGGTACAGTAAAACTAATGAAAGCGGTCGCAACACTGTTGGGACACTGCAAAGAAACTTAAGCAATACCCACAGTGCACCGCATGAAGTGCACAGATGGCACTACACCCCAACGGAGCCGGTAGTCGTAAGAGCTCTTGAACTAAATATTCTATTAGACACACCAAAATACTCGTAAACTATAGGCATTGAGGAAACACAAAACATAATTAACCAGTATATTAATAATATACACATATACGAGATATTAACCTCTGGTAAACACTAGCAGCTAAATAAACTCAAGAGACTCTTGTGGTTCCGAAGAATTTACGACAACTAGCGATGCGAAGCAACCAGTTCGGTAATCAATTGAAATTGTGATCGATCATAATGTAAATAACAAGATTATTGAAAACATAAGTCTTTAAACTGCTTATCAATACTCGCTTTAAACATTAAACAAGTCACGTTAAAGTTGAATGATTAACTTTGTTAAGGCTTAACGGCTAGTCTAAGACCAATGCATATATATATATATATATATATATATATATATATATATATATATATATATATATATATATATATATATATATATATATATATATATATATATATATATATATATATATATATATATATATATATATATATATATATATATATATATATATATATATGTGTGCGTGTGTGTGTGTGTGTGTGTGTGTGTGTGTACGTGTGTGTGAAGAAATAATGATTGTGATGGGTTAATGCTTTTTACGTGAACTCAAACTTCACTGGCGTTCGTATACATTAAATATATATATCACATACTCAGTATTACATATATAAGCTACTTCCAAATCTCTTGTGCACTATATGAAGGTAATTATATCTATAATCATATGCACAGCATTTATCTTTTGTATGGTAGTATACTTATAATACGAGCACGTAGAACTTTTATATATTTAAAATTATTGGTATTTTCTCTGAATTTATTCTTGTTTCTTTTTTACTTATGAAGTTATACAAAATCGAAATTATGCTGAATTAAGTTATGTGTTGAGCTTCAAAAGATGGTACATTCCCTTAATATACGAACCATTATTAGGATAAAGAAAGAAAATCACAAAATGCCTCCACCAAAAGATGCGCGTCTATCGATTACCTTTGAACGTGATGAACGTTATTAATAGATCCATACGGAAGATTTTCCGTTTACAATAAGTGACCTCACATCTGCAAATAATGACTTTATGGTATACGACCTCCAAATTCCCACAAAGTCCCAATTAATACACAAAGACCCATAGAATATGGAATAATTTTTCTCCTGTCGCACAGCAGAACATTTTTCCCTTTTCATGTTTGAAATGCCATTAGACAAGCACAAAGCTATACCCTAGTTTTAGCACAGACAGAGCAAAAGAAGGAAATGTGTTTTATTTTCTCTCTCTCTCTCTCTCTCTCTCTCTCTCTCTTTTACTTACAAAACTGAAAAAAAAATATGCTAAAATATAGAATATTTTTCGCTATGAGTATGTTTTTCCTCTTCATGACAGCCCTCCCGTTTATTATGCTTGGTCAAGTCCGAATACAGTACGAATAAAGATAAATTTCCAGTTGTTTTTTATACCTTAGAGCAGAAAGAGGCCGGATTCCCTGAATTTTAGGATACAACTCTAAAGAATTTCCAGTTTAAATGACGATACTGTAGCAAAACTTATCTCGCGAGTGATGATTTTTTCGAATTGCCTTGAAAAAAAAATGTGGATATTTCAGCCTAGATTTAAACACGTCATACAACCACATGTGTTTAAATGTCTGTAATGTAAGTCATATATAGATTAAATATATAATGGGCAAATATTGAAACCCAATTATAGGAAAATGCTTTTCTATCGGTAATATACAAATATTAATAACTTGCCTCATTAATAATTTTATGATGAAAATTAAATAATATATAGTTTACAGCAATTTAGTTGAGATATGCTATTTCATAATAAACTGGGCGAAAGTTCCAAGGCCATGGTGCAGCTAAATTAGGGCCTTTAGTGTTTTTCGACAGTGAATCACTTACCTTGTAATGGTCCATTAACTTCCCATAACAGCGGATACTTGAATTCCATTCACCTGACTCTTCGAAGATCATTCTTTTCATTATTGCAAATTTCTAGTGTGGAATACTTATAAGAGTACAAATAAAATCATGATTTTTCCGTGCCACAAGTACTTATATTGTTTGCTATAAACTACAAATCCGTCCTTTTTTAACCTCCACGGAAAAGTGTACTTACGTCTGTGACATCGGATGAGAATAGGAAATGTTCATACAGTTTTTTCTTTATGAATCCGAATAATTTACAAAGAGAAGAACGTTTTCCAAAACAAGAATGCTTTTACAGTGGTGACGCATAATACAACCATCGCACGGGCACATGTCAGCATGTTAAGTATCGATAGAATAAGATTTATAATTATTTCCATTACTAACTTCTTTTGTCCTTAAATGTTAGGGACTAATTTACAATTTGCATTGCTGTACCTCTTACTTGCCCTCTCTTCCAAATCTGTGAACGAGATACATTTCACTATAATCTCTATTAGCAGTGATTGTAATAGCATTAATAGTTGGTAATTAACAACCTGTGCATTCTTACTTGCATCTCTCTTAAACTTTCCTACCGTCGTATCACCCTTGTTTTAAATAAATAAAATCAGTATTTGGCGATCTCTTATTACATTCAATTTAGATTTAAATTCTCAGCATTATTTTTATTCCTTATCTTATCTTATAAGATAATCTGGTTTCATTTGTCTCCTGAACTCATAAGACCCATTAAATAATCATAGTTTATATTGTTAAGAAAATGAAAAGAAGCTGCCTTTAGCCCAACAGTTTTTGTGACAGTTGATCATCAGAAATTGCCCTCTACTCTACTACCTACATGTCCTGGGCATGGGAATATAAATGTTTACCTTGAGGAGACCCTCATATTATCATCATTCCTTTGCACGGTGTCGGAAAAAAAATCATTTTATCAACGAGGAAACTGAAAATGGTGGACTGGTCAAATAAGACCCTAGAAATAGACAAATCTCTACTCAAAGGTCGGGCCTGCGTCTTCTTGTAGGCCTACCATGGCCACCGAGAGATTAGGACCTGGAGGATTAAATATCATTAGGCTTTTTTCGAAAGAAAGGTAGTCTGAATGACGTTTACTCACTACCTACTTTGGTATTCATCTAAATTCAGGAGGGGTCACACAGCTGATTTTTTTTTTCGAGTGAATTTCTAACTTTTTTGTGTCATTTGTCGAGCACAACGAATACTGATACTAAATATAAGTTTGCGATTGTTTTTGCGACGATGCTCTATCATTTTGTAGTTCCAAATTGCAAGGGGAGTTGTGATACAGGGCCCAAAGTCAACCTACTTCCTTTTTCCAGGAACGACTAACTCGCAGCAAAACGAGTAAGAGCCATAAAAAGGGAAAAAAAGTTAATTTCATCTCAGTTTAACCAGACCACGGAGCTAATTAACAGCTCTCCTAGGGCTGGCCCCAAAGAATTAGATTGGTCACTTAGCAACGGGACCTACAGTTTATTGTGGGATCATTATGGGATCCAAACCTTATTATATCGAGAAATGAATTTTTGATCACCAGAAACAAATACCTGTGGTTCCGCATTGGCAGAAGGGGGGAGCGAACTCAGGCTACCTGACTGATAGGTGGGTACGTAAACCACTCGTCCAATGAGGAACTGATAAAACGAGAAAGCTACACACTGATCAAATATAGCGAAGCGATTATATAAATATACTTTAGTTTACCTCAGTACTATTGGAATTGTAATATCATTAGTGGAAAAATGCTTTAGTATTCTACTAAATATTATCAATATGCATAGCTTAGGAGGATCATAAAGCCTTCAACTGGAGCCTGTGCAGGAAACCCAGCTACCTTGCAGTAATATGTGGTACTGGCACCAAACTGAGTGAGTGATAGAAAACGGCCAGGCAAAGATCCTTTGGGACTATGATACCAGAACAGATATGGTGATATGTACCAATAGGCCAGACGTGATGGTGATCAACAAAATCAAGAAGAAAGTATCACTCACTGATTTTGCAATATCATGGGACACCAGAGTAGATGTAAAAGAAAGAAAAAAAAATTATGAGTATGAAGACTTGAAAATAGAAACAAGGATATGGGATATGCCAGTGGAAATTACATCCATAATCATAGCAGCACTAGGCACGATCCTAAGATCCCTGAAAAGGAACCTGGAAAAACTAGTTGTTGAAGTAGCTCCAGGACTCATGCAGAGGAGTGTGCTACTATAAACCGCACATAGTAAGAAAAGTGATAGACTCTTAAGGTGGCAGGATGCAATCCGGAACTCCACAATATATAAACCACCCAGTCGAATAGAATGACTGTTATAGACAATAATAATAATAATAATAATAATAATAATATAATAATAATAATAATAATAATAATAATAATAATAAATAATAATAATTATACAGTATCTTGATGTTCCTGTTATCCACTTTTACCACTGAAAGCCATATCACTTAATGCAGTCCTTTGGTCCTTATTTCTGTTCAATTTTCTTACGTAACTTCTAGCCAAAAACAATATTACTGGGGGTTTAATTGGATTTCCTGTTCAGGTACCACAAAACTTATTGGTCTGTCAACACACTTGAGGACAAAATTGCGAAAACAAATGGAATGCATCCCATTGTCGGCTTTGCCTTGTAATGCTTTGAATACTGCACTGCTTCCATTATTCTATTCTACAAAAGTTGTAATTTTTTACAAATAGAATTAAGTTAACACAATGAGTGCGCTATTTATTCTCTTTCTAGAGAAATATTTTTGAGCCATTAAGATAGAAGAACTTGTATATACGTAACATTATCAAAAAGGATAAAAAGGAAATTTCAAACCACAGATGGTGCAGGTAAAAGTCAGTGCCTACTAATATCATTGCAAAGGAAAGGCCAATCAATGAATCTAAAAGCAAAGAAAAATAACCAGAGAAAGATATTTTAAAAGTAAAAATATGAATTTTAAATTTGTATAACTATGTATACAACCTAAATTAATCATTCGGGAGAAGGGCGAGGTAAGAGCTATTTTCCTTCCTTTCTTTTCTGGTTGTAAAAAGGTATAATTAACGGCTGGAACGGTTATAAATATTCCATGTACCAGAAGTAAAACCTCAGTCTCACCTTATGTGACGGAATTTCTTATTTGTATTCGAATTGCAAGGAACAAAATTCAGGCAACCCTAGATAATTCGGCTAGAGGATTTATTTTTTTTCTGAGATATGGTACACAGCAGTACTTATCTAGTATTTAAGTGGGGTAGATGTACCGTCTTGAGAACTATTTACTCTTTGGAAATGGGAATGATTTTACTGCATTGAAATATAAGATAAATAAAAGTATCTGGATTAAATGAACAGTCATATCAATATAGTGTCTGAAAATTGCCGTTAACCTTAAAAGTAGTTTTCTTTTTCATCCAAGTAGTCTATCAAAGTACGAGGCGACATGCAGATAATGGCAATAATGGTGTGAACAAATAATGCTTTCGCTGAATTTCATGTAAAAGATTTCCTCTAACTTCATAATTGTCAATGTGTCATCACTTCTGTTGTGTTTGCTGGATTTTGTCTAAGGGAATTAAATCAGAATAACCTAAGTATTAGAGAATTATGAATACAGAAATTGAGTGAGACTTTATTGATTGCTTGTAACTAACACAAATGACCAACATATGTAGAGACAAAATCAAAGGCCTTGGTGTGTCGTACTGGCAATACCATTTAATAAAGTGTTTTCAATAGAAAATGTAGGTAAAAGTAAGGAAGATCCACATCAGTTTTCTGATATGCCTCTATGGTTTTCTCCCTAAACTCAAATAAAAGATGTTTCATGTCCCCCAGGGCACCATGGCAGCTCTCTCCTCTTCAGGAGTCTCTCCACCATTTCACTTTCATCATATGCCAGTGACTTTAGCTGTTTAAGTATTGTCATTAATGGCCTCAGTGAATGTATATCCTTTTGGTGTTTCCGTCCTATAATTTCCTCATATTTTCTCAGTTATGCGGATAGTTTTTTTTTATTTTTTTAATCTAGGGATTTTGCTGTAATAAGAAGTACCTACAACTAACACCCATCTATAGATTCAGCCTTTAAAACAGGTGACAAAAAGCAACAGGAGAAAAAGCAGACATACGATACTCTTTTCAGTGTTTTGTGAACTCATAGCTTAAATGTGCCACAATTAAAGCTGCCTAATCACCACTTTGTTTGCAAGATTGGTTGTCTGCCGCGACAGTGAATGACGAGGAAGCTTCCTTCTTTAATTTGCGGTCCCCCAAAAATCTCTTATCACTGGCACATAGTCCCTGGTCCGTCTCTTCTTTGCTATGCTGAATTCTGATTCAGACTATCTGGTAAGATATATTGCAGCCTTGCATGCCGCCGCTAATCTCTCTCTCTCTCTCTCTCTCTCTCTCTCTCTCTCTCTCTTTAGAACCAGCAGTTTCAATATTTGATTTACTGGTCTCAGTGTATGTTACTTTATAAAATGTCACAAACTTTCATCCTTAATTATGCTTAAGAAACACCTCACTATAAAGTTACAGAAGCAAAGCAATGGCGAGCAAAATATGACCTCTTCTGTTAATGAACGAAAAAGCGGAATCTCTTAACTTATGAACAATGCTGGCCATTACAAGGAAATACTGGAATATGTAAATTCGTGGGTGCTTTCGAGCGCTAATGTTTCAGAAATTTCATGATTATTATTTACAGAACACTTTACTGAGGCCATAACTATTAACATCAACAATGCCAAACATTTGGGTTTGATATCTCGCATATTATTGCTGTAATTTGTTTTCAATGAACGGTTTTGTATACCTTTTTAAGAGTATGGCATAATTGTTTGTAGGCATGTGTGAATTCACACTTTTAATGACTATTACTATATAGCAAATTCCATCCAGAAGCATACAAATAATTAATCATTTCACTCAAACACTGATTCGTCTATTTTGCTTATCTGGTAGTTAGTTTAATTTGGTTGATCGTAGTCAGGGGAAGGAAAGACTTAGAGCCAAAAGATGGACAACATGTCTGAGATTATGTAATCCTACCTTAGCACAATTCTGTTATGGTTGCAACCCAGCACAGTTGACTACACACCCGTAAATAATTTGCTGCTTTAGTTAGCAGATATCTCAGTGGACTCTGCTCCCATTACAGTATGTGCATGAATTGTTAAGAGAACAATGCCCTTTTGTCAGATTCATATTATCCATTAGACTGATGACGGCAGATTCCAGAGTCTTCATATCGTAAGGGTAATTACTTTTGAAAAATAGTTCGGCTCATGCCAGTTTATGGTATGGCCAATGGACCCCTCAGGCATAAAATCCTCGAGGGTTCCGAACCATATTTCACTCATTGTTAATACTAAATCTTTGCGATGTGGATCCAACGGTCTCCCAACATATTTTCCGAGCTCGATATCCTGTTTGACAAGAATTTAAAAGCAAAACTATTTTCAACAATTCACTTATTCTCTTCACATGGCTAGACCATCTCCTCGAACTTAAATACATCTTTTCACCTGTGTGTAAATTTAAGTCCATCCTCGTCTAATTTCTGTTTTGTTTTATTATATATAAGTTCAATGTATTTTAAATAATTATCAAGGATAAACAGATTTTATTATAAAACACCATTCACACTGTCGGATTAGCTTCAACATCTAATTAAGCTGATTAGGTATTTTTTTAGCATATTGTTGCCTACAAACATGACTGTTTTAATATGTGTTACTACTTTCCCTATTGTTGATTTGATCGGTATTTTTAGTTTTGTTAAAAAAACCCTTTAAGTTATTAACTTTCTTCCATAAAATGTACTAAATAAATCTTCAAAAAAGGGTTAGAATCATATAAAAATAAGCGGCCCATGCTCACTTATCTCGAATTTATTCAGTCGTCCAAAGTCGCATCAAATATTTTCCATACTTGGAAAATCTAAATGGAAATAAGATAGAAATTATATGTTTTGTATCATTGTACTCCTGGTATACATTACTCGGCAATTACAAACATCATGTAATGAGCATCTGTGCGTGAAATGTCTTTTGTAATTCAAGTTATTGAAAATCCTGCTTTCATGGTTGCAGTAGAATATGATGAGGAAATTGATACTAAATTTGTCTTGTTTCTGTCGCACTGCTACATATATATTATATATGACTTCCAAAAATACATCAGTGTTCTACTAGATAAATAATACGGCCAACTCTGGAGCCAAAGCACCCTAGGATGGACGAAATAGTGCAGATCTGCAGTATTCAGCAATAAGAATTTAATCAACTCTTGTGTAGATTTTAGAAATTTACTTAATAACATCCATGGCAAAATACATTACATAATTGAGAGCGGCAACACAAAAAGGAATAAAATGACAAATCAAAATAACTTTCAACAATCATTTAATACCTTCTCTCTCTCTCTCTCTCTCTCTCTCTCTCTCTCTCCTCTCTCTCTTCGAAAGACCGAACATGCATATACATATTGGGTCAAAGGAATGATGTAATTGAAAATAAGGATAAAATGTACGATAAAATGTTGATGTCTAACATGCGTTTATGTAATGATGACATAATTATCTGAGGTGTAACTCCTGATAGCACGAAATAGGAAAGATATCTGTAGATACCATTATTCCAGCATAGGTAGCGAAGCGATGTGGATGACCCACTTATTTTTCCTCCCATCACATAGATGTCTTGGTGTGTCGTGTATTCTGTCTTGGAGGGAGGTGATGATGGAATCCGGAAATGAGTATGAAGTCGATGTCCGTCTCAAGAAGCCGTACATTTTGGGAGGAATTTGTTCTTGTAGGCCTCTTTGTAGGAAATATTTCAGATTTTTCCCCTTTCCACGGGTCAACGGTCACCTGCATACCATCAGCGAGGTAACACCAAACCTACATATGTTTTGTATATATATATACCCCTGTAACATATCATGTTCGCGGACATCGACGTCAGACCCAATTCTGAATTCCATCCGAACATTCCTCCAAGACAGGATATAAGCCACGCGCCAAGACATCTATGTGATGAGAAGAACAATAAGTGCGTTATCCACATCACTTCGCCTCTTGCGCCGGAATCTTGGCATGTATAGATATCTTTCCTGTTCTGTGCTCTCAGGTGCTATTGAAAACGATGAAGCCCACTCCAGGAAATCTACGCAACAAATTAAAAAAAAATACTTATTAGGAACAGAGTATGGAATCATCTTAGCTGAACCAATAATGTGCCAAACCTCTCTGAACCATCCTCTCACCGTAGAAGAGCAGATGGTCTTTAATCCCGCTGGTTTTCATAAGTAACTGTCCGTACAAAAGGAAGATGCTATAATCTGCTATCGTCAATGAAATCAACAATATGAACGTGTCAGGACATTGTTGGGGTCACTTTTCAGAAGAGATGCGAATAAGGTTATAGATTTCAATCTAAAAACAAATGAATCTGCAGTGTCATAAAATTTTGTTAGAAATGCTCTTATGCTGGGATCTTTGGATCTTTGCTATCTAAGAAAATATTATTTTGGTCAGATGTCAAATTTTGCAAGACTATCAAAGTAAAACTTTCTAATAAATTAAGCCGAGTTAGAATAATACGAGCATAACTAAATAATAATAATAATAATAATAATAATAGTAATAATAATAATATGCTTTATTTCGGCTCGGGGCCATATACATTGAATATACAAAATACAGACAGTAGCAAACACAATCTAGATACATGTGACATGATAAAATAGAAAAAGAAAATGAATAATCGGCACTTATCCACATGGTAGCTGAGGTAGCATAAAAGCTAGTAATCATCATACTGGTAATAACAGTAATAATATTGGTGAGAAAAAAAAAATATGCATTGAGAGTAATAAACAGATGGTGCATATATTATATAACTCAAATTTCAACTAGAGACCTTAGGTGGTTACAGTAGTCAGGTCCAGAGGGCTTAATACATAAATTAAATGTAAATAAAACTTTAACTTGATAGTAATCACAGTAATAATGAAAAATTAAAATATCAGCAATAAATGTAATAATGCCAAAAACTGCAGATGACATCTTGCTAATACAGAGATTAAGTCCTTTAGGGGACAAAGGCCTCATTTTCCCATCTTTCCCACAATTTTGATTTTCTTCTTGCTTCACTCCTTAGGATGCTTTGTATGAGCGAGTTGCTGCTATTTCTCACTCGGGTTACCAGACTGGACATTGTTCGCCTAACAATGATTTTTAAATTGTCCAGGTGGTTTTCTAAACATCTGTGTGGCGGAGTGGTAGCGGGGAGTGTTTTTGAGGCGTCTCAGAATGTCATTGTGCACAACAGTGATGCGTCGCATCGTCTCTCGGGTATAGTTCGTCCAGAGGGAACACCCATAGATACTGTAGCAGTACGAGCGGAAGAGCAGCAGTTTCACGTCTCGGTGACAGAAGGCAAACCTCCTTGCAATCATGTTGCCCGCTGCACATAGTTTACGACGCCTCTGTTCAATGTCTGCCGTATCTTTTAGGTCGTCGGTGATAATGTGACCCAAGTACGGAAATTCGTGCACAAATTCCAGCCGATGGCTTCCGAGGAAAATTTGAGGTTCTGCAATATGCTTAAGCGATCTCGGGAGCAGCGACATGCACTGGGTCTTGGTTTCGTTGTAGATTATATCAAATTCCTCTGCATATTGGCGGCAAGTGTCGATGAGTCGTTGGAAACCTTGCACTGATGGGGAAATCAGAACCATATCGTCGGCGTAACAGAGGTTGTTTATAGTTGTTTCATTGACAGTGCATCCGATTGGGAGCGAGTTCAGTTTGACGTTCAAGGCATCTGTGTACGTATTAAACAGGTATGGAGAGAGAATGCCCCCTTGCCGAAGCCCATTTAGGGAGCCGAAGGTGTAAGATAATACGTTTCCCCATTTGACACAGAATTGCTGTGTGGAGAACCAGCAATGTAAAATGCCAATTAGATATAGGGGTGTGCCCCTTTTATGCAGCTTCAGGAAGAGCTTCAGGTAGTTTACTCTGTCAAATGCTTTTCTCACAAAACAAAGGAAAACAGGAGAGGCTGATGATAGGTAGTAGTTCAGCAATTCTTTCAGTATGTAGATGCAGGTGTCGGTTGAGTGGTTTGCTTTAAACCCGAACTGGTTGTCAGTGGTGTGTAGAAAGGGGAGAAGTCTCACTAGAAGAACAGACTCAAGTATCTTCGATGCGATCGTTGTGATTGCAATCGGCCGGTAGTTGCCAGGGTCAGCTGCATCCTTTAGCTTGTTTTTGATTAATGGTATCAGGTGAACTAAGAGTAGGGAGTCTGGAAAAAAACCGGTGAATTATGCACGCATTGAATAGGGCAGCTAGCAAAATGTAAATTATCGGATGGCAGAGTTTGAAGGCCTCTGCAGGAAGACCATCACAGCCGGGCGATTTATTATTAGGTAGGCTGTTTATGGCATCGCTGATGTTACCTGGCGTAAAACGGTCTGCAAAATGAAATTGAATGTTGTCAGTAAGGAGGTTATCTACATCCCTTCGGGAATCTTGATCATTTATGCAATTCACGATATTGTTGAAGTGATCGCCCCACATACTTGCAATAGCTTCGTCTCCGACTGCTTCCCCTACTCTCTGTGATAGCTTTTTAGTTTTGGGATTTAAAGACTAGATATCTTTCCAAAGACGAGGATAATCACCAGATTCTAAGTTTCTAGACATTGCATCGGCTCTTAGTTGTTTTTCATATAACCTGCAGTGCTTAAGAGCAAGTTTGAACTGCGCTCTCGCCTGTCTCATTAGCAATGCAGTGTGTCCTTCCCTGGGGCTACCATTTTGCCTCCACAGTAAAAACATTTCTCGTGAGTATGTATACAGATCTTTAACCAAGTCATTCCATCCAGGAATATTACGAGAATTACCTTGACGAAATCTGTAGGCCGTCCTGCCCGAAGCAAGCAAAGCGGAGATTATGTTCGAATAGAATTCATTCAGATCCCTCTTGTGGTGGTCATTTCTACAATTTGTGTTAGTACAAAGTAAGGCGTCTGCCGGTTGAACTATTGACCGCAACCTGGTTTCCGTGGTCGCTCTAAAGTATCTGGTTTTCTCTTGGTTTTTAAAATCCCAGTTTACCGCTGGTGGGCGATCAGTTAGGGGGTTCACGGTAGGAAGGGATGGGGTACTGAATGACACCTGTAATGGGATGTGATCGTAGCCCGTTGCAAGGTCATAGCGAATATTGCAGGTCATAATAGAATCATGAAGTTGTGGGGATGTGATGCAGTGGTCCAACCAGGAAGTTGTAATAGCGTCCGCTCTATTATGCACATATGAATAAGAGGAGGGAGGGAGGAGCATAACATCGTTAATTTGGAGAGCATGATTTTGACAGAAGCGAGTAAGTTCATTATAAAATTGTTTTGTGGGGTGTGAATTAAGGTCCCCTATTATACAAATATGATCAGCTGGAGAGTCATGAATAATACTGTGTAACTCCCCTAGGATCATGCAGTAATGATCAAAATTATTGTTATTTTCCCATGGCATATAAACATTGATAATTAGGATTTAGAGTTCCCTATTGTCACTTGAATCCCCAGCAATCTGTCACTCCTGTAGGTCATCACCTTTATCGTATTGTCTAACGATTTGTGCCACAGGAAAGAAAGGCCTCCTTTCGGGCGACCGGCTAGGATTTGGTCTGTAACTTGCATCGATGAAGTCGAGAAGGTTCTGAAGTCTTCATGAATTGAATCGTATATGGCAAGGTCATGTGGCCAGAGGAGCGTTTCTTGCAATGCAATGATGCCTTTGAAATTTTTACAGAACATGATTAGGAGAGGAATGTTCCGCTTGAGGCCAAAGATATTCCAAGAGATTATGTTTAATGTATCCATGGCTACTCACGAAGATGGGAGATGAATGCGCTGATCATTTGGGTGGATGGGGGGTTAGCCAGGGGGAGTGGGCAGTCACTCGCCGTGGGCGGTGGCTGGCACTTGCGGTGGAAATGACCCTGGTTGGAGTGTCAGTAAGTTCCCCTAGGGGTGGTTGATCCCGGATTAGTCTGTATCTTGAAACAAATAATATATTAGGACCGAAATTCTCGCCTTTAAGAACGTCGAGGTGTTGAAATAGGCAGGTAATCCTGTAAGCCACTTTATGTTTAATCCTGCATGGGAGTTCGTGGGAGATGAGTGGGTCAGAGCCAGTGAGAAACTTGACTCTCTCCACTATGGCATCTAGCGTCACCGATGAGCGCAGATTGTGAATTACTATGTGACATCTCTTCTCATGTGTCGGGCGAGGTGAAACACGAATGTTGGGCTTCGGTCCGGCGGCCAAACGGGAGGTTCTTCTCTTCTTTCTGCTTGTTTGTATCTGCCAGCCGCCAGACCCCTCATGATCAGTTTCATCTGCATCTACGATGGGGGGTTAGGGGGGAGAGATAGGGTGGGGAGGATTACGAGGGCTAGTAATCATCACCGGAGATATATCTTCCACCGGAGGCACTGGGGAGGGAGAAGCGGTTGGGGGATCAACAGTCCCCTCGGAACGGGGCACTTCCGTGTTGCTGGGAGGCAAGGAAAAACTGGATGCTGCATTCGTAGTAGTCTGGTGGCTATCAGTGCGATTGTCTATCGATCCCTGCACTCCTTTGATCGCATCCCAGATCCGTGTGAGATTATTTGTTTCCACAGTTTTAAGACTGTCTAGGGATTCCTGTAGTCCTTTGAATAAGTTGCTGGTTGTGCCAATGACCACAGGTTTATGAACTATAGCAACAACAAATAAATTGTCCAATTCCAGATTTTTTGTACGTACCACAAGAAGCTCAGATAATTATTCTATACATCATAGGGATAAATTTATCTACTGTACAGAAGACACACACACACACATATATATATCATACAAGTGTGTAATGTTAGTGAATCACATTTCATGTTTTGCTTGGAGACAGGCTGAACTGTAAGGGCAGCTTACTTCAGTGAAGGAATTTGGGTACGTAAGCATTTTAATCGAGAGATCGCTCGTCTTGTCATCAAGCATGTACATTCGTTTGTACGGATGTTACAGGTCTAATAGACAAGGGCATTTGCGAGTCACATTCCTTTTGGTGAGAAGAAAGAGGTCAGTTGGTACACGTCAGGTGTCGGGAGAGAAAACCCCCATCTTAAGGCATGACACATATTTTGTAAGACTTAGAAAACTGTTACTTTTGAAAAGAGAGAGAAGTGTGAAATACACTCTTTACTTAATTACTTTGAAAAGAGAGTGATGTGTGAAGTGTATCTTTTATCCATTGTTATCTTTATTACAGATGGGTTATATTCCATGGTACTAGAGACGGGATTCTCTAACCTGACTAATATAATGAATTTATTGACAGTTTGGGTCTGGGAGTGAATTCTTAGTCGGGAGGGTAGAATGTTAACTTACTAGTTTTCTTTATGGGCGGATTTGGGTTTTTGTCATTATGACCTGTTAATCATTTTGTTCTATTTTATATTCAACTGCTTTGGGTAATAAATAGTATATTGTTAAACTTACGAGATCTTAATAGCCTAACGACATGGTTGCAGACAGAGGGCACCATTGACAACAGGTAATGGTTTCCAATTTGTGTAGTTTTAATAAACGATGGGTTAAGAGTGGTGGCAGGCGGTTTAAGAGGCTTTTCATATATTTTATAAGCTATAGGTATGCTAACAAAGGGACTGGTGACTAGTTAGACATAGATGTTTTTTTGGGGGGTAGGAAAAGGGGTTACAATCATGTCACAGGCAACTCGGGGCCCTTTTTGTTGATTCAATGGGTTGGGCAGGGAGAAGCTGTTTGTCTCTCGGGCTAAGTCAGAGTCAGCCATCTTGGGATTCTTGAATACCAGTATTTTAAAACATGAAGGGTAAAATTTTAATTTTCAGCGTATTAAAGTGTTTCACAGGTGTGGTAAATAGTTCACGCATATTTATGGTGCGTACACAAATTCGGTTTCCAGTCATATGAAGATGTGATTGTATTTTTCAAGCTTTCTTTCTTATTTTCTCCTTTTTATCTTTTATGTTTTTTTTTACTTTTTTATGTTCCTTTTGTTTGTTTGTGGCGAATTTACTCGAGCAGAGTTTTTTGTTGCGAGTCACACCCTGAGAGAGAGAGAGAGAGAGAGAGAGAGAGAGAGAGAGAGAGAGAGAGAGGCGAGAGCTGGTGTGTAAGACGGTCGCCGGGGTTGGATCGCATAGTAAGCGATTTGCATTTTTTTTTCTTTTTCTATCCCCTCCCTATTTTTTGTTGTTGTTGCTTTCGTGGGATGATATACTGGGCGTGGGGCGCGTTTGCATTTTGTTATCCATTATTGGGTGAAAATTTGTATCAATTTTTCTGGATTGGGTTTTGTGTATATGAATACATTGATGTTATTGAGATCGGGGAATCTTATAGAACAAAAGAGCTTTCGGAAACAGAGAAAGATGGCGGATACTAAGAGTACCACAACGCTACTATATCACGTAACGAACGGGAGTGCGGGCATGAGTCCATTCAGAAGGATAGATGGCGTTCTATCACAACCTGTACAAATTTTTATAGAAGGAGTGAATAATTATTTAGCGGTAAAGGATATATCGGACGATGTAGAGGCATTTAGAAAGGTGAAAGCTTTCCTAGAGTTCAATAGGGGAGATCTCTCCCAACGTTGCAGGAGTTTCCAATTTACAAAATGTTGTACCTGGACGGATTTGCAAACATTTTTGAAAACAGCTTATGGCTCAAAGGAACACGTAGATATAGTGAGGGACCTTCGGGGTCTTTATGAACTATGGAAGGGCACTGATAGCCTCATAGAACATAGTTCAAAACATTTTGACACAGTGACGGATTGGGTAGGAAAATTGAAAACATCTAAATGGGTTACAGGGAGTAATGTCTCTCTTGATAACATTTATAAACTGATATATTTTTCTCTGCTCTTGCATGATGTACCGGATGCGATAGTGAATAGCGTTGATGAAAAGATTGAACCTACTTCAGACGAAGAATTACTTTATGCCCAAATTGAGAAACATATGTCTAAATGTCCCACTGTAGATAGTACAATTTTTAATGGGACAGGCCCGAGGGATAGAGTGCAAAGAGACACAGAATTTTCTCCTCCCCGTCTGTGCGCAAAAGTTGAATATAACAAAAGATCGATCTATCAAAAGCAACAGCAGTTGCGCTGTACCAACTGCAAAAAACCAGGGCATCCAAAGAAATTGTGTAGGGTTAAATATTGTGTAATGTATAAGAGTACCGATCATTATTGGCAGTCTTGTACATCTCAGATAAGGAGAGATGCGAGGCCTACACCTCATGGTTCTGGTAATTATACTGTGAGAACTTCCCCGGCAGGTCGAACCAGAGAGCAGAGGGATCAGTGAAATTTTTGGAAGCCCGATCTACAAAAAGGGTACAGGTGACTGGTACATGCCATTGTGGTCTCGTTGGCGACGCCCCAGAGCCCAGGCCTATAGTCTATGGAACAGTAGGGGATGTGGATATCCCAATATTTATAGACTCGGGGGCATCAATAAATCTAATGGACTATAATTTTTATCAATCCATGTTTTCCAATTACCCTTTGCAACCCTCAACAGAGACGGTGTGTGATGTGCAAGCCCATAGATTAAATACCCTGGGTTGTGTTCAAATACAGTTTACTCTCGATGAGAGAGTGTTAACAGAGCCATTTTTGGTAATGAAAGGAATTGCATTGGGTAACAGACTTTTGCTGGGTCATCCTGCTTGAAGAAGACACAAGATTTCGATCCATGCGGGTGTTAATGGGATAACAGTCAGGATACCTGGTGTTTTTCTGCCTTATGAGGACGTGAATAGAACGGAGGACATGGAGGTTATTGAAAGAGATGTGCTCAGTGATATTAATGGCGGTGATACGAGTGTTATGGAGAAAGGTAACACTGAAACCCACGTTGCTGATATGGGAAATGATTATGGGGGCTCTATCAGAGTTCACAGTGATAACAATGGTGTTGATGATACTTTGGATGGTGATATTGATATTAATATTGAATAATATCAACATCACCATCCAAAGTATTTCTGATACTACCAATGCTGGGGATGATACTGAGGGTGGTTATGTGTATGGGGCGGTGGAAAGGGGAGGTGAGGTACTAACCCCAAATAAAGAGGTGTTTTATCCGAAGATATTATGTTACAACCTGGTTCGAAGAATATTGTAAAAGTTAATTGAAGGAAATGAGAAAACCCACAGATGTGTGTGTTATTGAAAATAGCGAATAGCATAGAGGGGTTTAGGCATCAGTGAACAGTGTATCCAAGGATGGGTTTATGTGGTTAGAGTTACTAAACTGTAATAATACAGTTAGGAGATACCAGAAGAATACATATATTGTGGATTTCCAAGATTGGAGTTGTGATAGTGGTTCAGTGGCTATCGTAGAGGGGAAACCTGAGTTTCCAGAGGCAGAAATCGAATCAAGGAAACGAACATTTCGAGAACATTTAGCTAATGTGGATTATAGTGAACACGTTGAAGAGATAAGCAGGCTCTTGGCAGAATTTGGGGATACGGTAGCCTTACAAGGCGATAAATTGGGGTTGACTAATGTGTTAGAGCATAAGGTAAATTTGGAGAGTGGCACAAAACCTATTTATATTCCTGCATATCGCATACCTTTCAAAATCAGAGAATAAGTAGAGAAAGAGGTTAATAGATGGGAAGAAGAAGGAATCATTAGACCTAGCGTGTCTCCTTGCAACAATCCCTTGTTAGCGGTGCCTAAGAAAGAAGGTTCTGTCCGTGTATGCGTCGATTTTAGACGTTTAAATGAAAAGACGACCCCTGACCGCTACCCAGTTGCGTGCATACCAGATCATTTTGTTGAAATTGGGGGACATAATATTTATAGCTCAATTGATTTGGCGCAGGGTTTCTTACAGGTCCCTCTTAGTGAGAGTAGCAAGGAATATACCGATTTTTCAGTGCCCAAGGGACACTATGAATGCCTTTCGGTTTATTGGACAGTCCGATGACCTTTATCAGGTTAGTGAACACAGTTTTGCACGGGTTATTGGGCAAAAAACTTTTTTGTGTATATGAATGACATCCTGGTCGCAAATGACACGATCGCACAACGCCTGGAAGTGCTTACAGAAGTACTTAGGTGGCTTAGATTAGCGGGGTTGAAAATTAAGCTAGCCAAGTGCTCGTTCTTGAAAAAGCAGATGACATA
This sequence comes from Macrobrachium nipponense, assembly GCF_015104395.2. NCBI lineage: Eukaryota > Metazoa > Arthropoda > Malacostraca > Decapoda > Palaemonidae > Macrobrachium > Macrobrachium nipponense. The sequence goes on from NC_087220.1 coordinate 5,205,167, forward strand.
TCTAGGCCACATCATATCTAAGGAAGGGGTTAGAGTAAATGACGATAAAGTCAAAGCAATAGCGAATTTTCGCACCCCCAGATCAAAGAAAGAGACTGAGTCATTCCTGGGTATTGTCAGTTTCTTCAGGAGGTTTGTGAAAGGGTTCTCTAATATAGCAGCTCCCCTAACAGAAGTATTGCGGGAAGACGTTCAATTTCAATGGAAGGAACCCCAGGCGGAGAGTTTTCAAAAGCTGAAGGACGTGCTAATGAATCCCCCTGTTTTGAAGTTTCCAGATTTTAGCTAACCTCTTACATTAGTGACTAATGCAAGTCAGGAAGGTATAGGTGCTTGCCTTACGCAAAAGTTCGATGGGACATTTCATCCTATAGCTTTTATAGCAGGAAGTTTAGGACAAAGGGCAGCAACGAGAAGTCCATGGCCACCATAGATAAAGAAGCCTTTGCAATAGTGTCGAGCTTAGTTCCTTTTAATATGTTACTGATGGGGATCTTTTTAATAAAGCCAATTTGTCGCCTAAAAGAGCTCGATGGTTTTTAACTATCAGAGATTTTGATGCAAAGATCTAATATATAGAGGGAAAATTTAACGTGGTTGCTGATGCCTCATCATGGGGAGGATACGATCGAGGCGTTGGTATCCACAGCTAGAGAGAGACATGTTGTCTCAGCCGTAATCTCGAATCCACAACTACAGATATGGTACAGAAGAGTAATAGTAAAACATCTGATACCAAGATCAATGTCGGAGACAAGGTATTTTTAAAACTTAACGTGAGAAATGAACTAAATTGCAAATTAGGCCCGAAGTTTGAAGGTCCTTTTAAAGACATTAAAGAGAAAACTGGAAACAGATTTGTAGTCTTAGAAGAAAAATCAGGTCGGTCGAGATTAACACATATCTCAAAATTGAAAAGAATTGGTTGTGGTGATTAATATATTGTCGCGCAATTGTATTTTTTTCTTTTTTTTTCTTGCTGTCTGTTTTTTGCAATTTGGTGGCGGAATGCTTTTACGTTTTTGTTTCTCATTTATTTCCTTCTCCTGTTTTTTTGTCTTTATTATGCGCAAGTCTGCGGCGTTTTGGCGTAAGATTTCGGGGTTAATATTTTACGTGGGAAGTGGTTGAAATATGGCAAATTTTTGTTTTAGCTGAGAAATGTGATGATAAACATGTGGTTATTCCTGTGTGTATGATATTTGGGGCTGAATTTTTGGGGTTTCACGAGCCGAATAGATGACATTGGGGTTTATATAATTTGGGTAATGTCGTGGGGAGTTATGGTTTAACAATTTTTTTTTGGGGGGATGATTTTTTTTGCGTGGGTTATTAATTAAATGGAGGAAATATTTTTATCACTGGAGAGGTGTTATTATAAGGAGATGGCATTAATCCTTGGGGGTGACTTTCCTTTTTTTGGAAGTATATAATTATGGAATTGTGAGTTTACCGTAGTTTTTTATCTCGAATAGGTGATAATTTTTTATACAATTGGGCAGTATCGTTTGGGAGAATTATGTCTTCGAGATAACTTTGGAGCACCTTGGTCATATCTTGGAGATAATTTTGTGGAATGTGCTGATGTCATTTCACTATAGAACATTTTTTTGAGAATCATGAATTTCTGGCGTTGCGAGTCTGACTACTCAGCAGTTTGAAGCACCTGAGGTGTTCACAGGTGGCCTTTTTGCTAATGATGCTGTAATGAATCCGGTTGCAGATTTTTCCCTTTGGAATTGATTACTAGGAGACTTGCACTATTCTCGTAGATGATGATTATGGCATTCCACAGGAATGTATTATGTAAGGGAATTCTTTTCCGGTCGTTTCTGGTTGATGGGATTACTGCGGTAGCAAATTCCGTAATGGTACACATTCCATTTTGGGAAAGATATTTAATTATATATATGTTTCTTTTTCTCTTATGTGTGCTGTGTAATGGGGGGAAAGTTCACTTATTATTGTTGTTATTATCTTTTGTTTTACCTTTTTTTTATGTGAGATGTTGTAATGAGAGTTAAGCTCTTAATAGCATTTCTATTTTAAATAGGAGATATTATTTGTTGCGGTATGTGAGTTAGATAGAAGTGGTTTTTGCTGTTAGACTTTATGGGTTTTCTTTTGATAGCGTGTTTGTCAGATATGGGATTGTTTGTGAGAATTCAGTGGGTAAAGATTATATTTTGTTTAGCGAGGAATTTTTAATGCTTGACTAGTAGATTGAGTATATTAATTAATGATGGATTTGTGGTGTAAAGCAAGACTTTAGTTATTTTATGACCATGTAGACCTTTTAAATATGGACACACAATGACTTTAGAGAATTCCCAACTCTATGCGATGATGGCGATGGAAACGACTTCGTTCTACAGTACCAGAGGTCAAGTCAAGTCTACACACGAATGGCGTTCCTATGGACTGCCTTTGCAAAGGATGAGATGTCTTCGATATATCGTCTCAGGATACGTTCTGGGATAAATCAGGAGTCTACAATCATTGATGAGGCGGGTGCGAGTAGCACTTGCATAGAAGTCACGGGATATTTCCTTGACAACGGGGTGGTGACCACGTTTCCTTCAGTAGAAAACGTCAAATCTACAGTTTCGCGACGAGAGGGTGTTGGATGCACTCATGAGGGTCGCAGATGCTGAATAATGGCGCGTGCTGAGTTGTTCCGAGTTGGATTACGCACTCGACCTGCGTCTACAACTATTCGTCGAGTTCTGCTTATCTTAGTGACGAGGATGAGCCTTTCTTTAGTGACCGTTACACTATACAAATATTAATGATCATGTTAGGTGCTATACTGATCACAATTTGTGCGGTAGAAGTTCTTAAACTTTAGTGCATTCGACGAAGCACAAGGGCTTCAAAAACGGAGGTAGCCCTAAGTCATGTGGTAAATTGATACATTGTGCATTAGTTGCTGATGTGGTGTGCGAAAGGAGTGCACAGAGGACATATGTGGCCGAGCCACCTTACAAGTGTGTAATGTTAGTAAATCACGTATCATGTCTTGCTTTGAGACAGGCTGAACTGTAAGGGCAGCTTACTTGAGTGAAGGATTTTGGGTATGTAATCGTTTTAATCGAGAGATCGCTCGTCTGGTCGTCAATCATGTACATTCGTTTGTACGGATGTTACAGGTCTAATGGACCAAGGCATTTGCAAGAGTCACATTCCTTTTCGTGAGAAAAAAGAGGTCAGTTGGTACACGTCAGGTGTCGGGAGAGAAAACCCCCATCATAAAGGTATGACACATACTTTGTTAGAATTAGAAAACTGTTACCTTTGAAAAGAGAGAGAAGTGGGAAATACACTCTTTACTTAATTACTTTGAAAAGAGAGTGATGTGTGAAGTGTATCTTTTATCCATTGTTATCATTATTACAGATGGGTTATTTTCCATGGTACTAGAGACGGGATTCTCTAACCTGACTAATATAATGAACTTATTGACATTTTGGGTATGGGAGTGAATTCTTAGTCGGGAGGGTAGAATGTTAACTTACTAGTTTTCTTTATGGGCAGATTTGGGTTTTTGTCATTATGACTTGTTAAACATTTTTTTCTATTTTATATTAAACTGCTTTGGGTAATAAGTAGTATATTTTTATACTTACGGAGATCTTAATAGCCTAACGACACGGTTGCAGACAGAGGGCACCATTGGCAACAGGTAAGGTTTCCAATTTGTGTAGTTTTAATAAAAGGGAGTTAAGATATATATATATATATATATATATATATATATATATATATATCTATATATATATATATATATATTATTTTAAAAAAACTAATGTTGTGAAACTTTGGAATAATACGTTAACACCAGCTGATTATGCTCAATTAGAGTTATCTGGCAAAGAGATTTCGGAGGAAATGAACAAAGATAATAGCGGCTCAGAATTCCTGCTTTTACTCGTTCAAGAAATGACAGAGAGAGAGAGAGAGAGAGAGAGAGAGAGAGAGAGAGAGAGAGAGATAGCGTTGCTTCTTTGTAATATCTCTTTTAAAATCAATTCATAGATTTTGTACCCTTCATCTAAGCTTGTACGTGTGTGTGTCTGAGAGAGAGAGAGAGAAGAGAGAGAGAGAGAGAGAGAGAGAGAGAGAGAGAGAGAGAATAAAAACGTTTTACATTACTTACTATACTTTTAAAAGGTTACGGTAAAGAGTCAGACGCACAGGAAATATTGTTTTATATATGAACACTCATATCTTAAGAAATAACACGATGGAACAAAACCGCCATGTAATGGATTTTATGCGTTTATTTTTTTTATTATGTTAATTTCCTTTTATTTCTTTTGACTGAAGCGGTGATATATTGGTCAAAACAAATTTAATGTATCTCTATTAGAAGTTATCATCATAGTTGACATCAATGAATTGATTAGCTCCATATGATTATTGTGTCTTTACGCAAATCTCTTCCCGCCATAATATTATACTTATTAACACAATAAACAAAATGTGCACCGACTGGAAAAACATCGGGATTAAAAAAGAGCTGAAAACGACCACAGAAAAGGTAGAAAGCCCCTGTAATTATTTTCGTTTCACCGTAATATATTCGCAGGTCAAAAAAATTGAGGTACAAATATTGGTAGAGGTTTAATATTCTTACGTTGGGAGCTACTTACACCCAACATTTATAACTGACAAGTGCTTCTTCGGTATTGGAATTCGAACTGTAATTAGTTTATAAACAACGATGTACCTGATTTTTTACCAATGAGCCATCCATCTCTTTATGGTATTAAGAAAGAAAAATGTGGCATAAAATAACATTATTATTTAATCGAATCTTGTAGATCAAAATATTACTTTGGAAAAGTAAATATTATTGAAAATTTTAGTATTTGTAACGCGAATTTCACAAACATTTATACGAAGTCTGACAGAGAGAGAGAGAGAGAGAGAGAGAGAGAGAGAGAGAGAGAGAGAGAGAGACAGACAGACAGACAGACAGAGTGAGAGAGAGAGTTATACCTGAACATGAATTGTAAACCTCGAAAACCAGACCTAGTGGCATCTGCAAATAAACACGCGACTTCCAGAAAATAGCAAAGGTAGTTCACGAGCAAAATCAGCATAGGAATTACACCTCTGTAAGCAAGACCTAACGAACTGCTCTGAGAGAAGTTGATTTCACTGCATTGGAACAAGTTTTTTTTTTATGCAAATATCAGATGTTGCTGCTCGTATCCGTGATAAATTGAAAGGGAAGGTTTATGTGTTGACAAAATGAAGTCATGCATCAGAATTATACCCTTTTACCATTGGTTATCTCTTTAACGCAATAGTTCTTACATGCAATAACCTTCAATTTATTTTTTTGCATCTAAAATTTACTTCAAAATTAAGATTAAAACTAATGAAACCTTAATTTGAATACTCAAAACTAGATTATATATGTGATATGCATGTTACTGTGAATGATTATACACAATCATAGGTAAATAAGCTTAATTATGAATAAGGCTGACGAATGTGATAAACATCGACAGATGATTATATTTATAAATGAATATCTTCTCATATTCTAGGTAGGATCAACTTAACAACTAATCGATGAAAGGAACGTTTTTTTTCCCTGAGAACAGTAAACTAGAAAGGATTCGAATCTATAACCAAAAACGATATATTATTAAGTAACAAATCGTCTTTTCTTTACCGATTGCCTGTTCTAAAAAATCACTTGAGCTTAATTAAAAAAAGGATTTAGCGTCAAGATTCAGACTTATTTGTGGTAAACCTCGAAGTTGAAGTTTTGTTCACAAATATTGCTTTAGAAGAAACAATAAAAACTATTTTAAATAAGATTTTTTTCCGATAATGACACACTGTTTCATAGTTTCTCACACGCAATTTCAAGAAACTTTTAACCTGGCGGTAGAGCTGGCTGATTGTATGGCAATGGGGAGCCCGGTGTTGGAGGGTTAAAGGAGCGGTTGCTGGACAACTGCCCTTTTGCTTATCACCCATATATTTACTGTCATTATATCTATGACACATATCTTATCTAAAGGTAATTTTAAGTCTGATTTTTCAAACAATATGCTAATCTTTCCAACCCGAATGTAAAAATTACTCTTGATAACGAGAAAAATCATAAACTTGCTTTGTTAGCTATTGAAGTCTTTTTCGGAACAATTCTGTATTTTACACTTTGATTTTATTGAAATAGACATTAGCCGACTTAGGCAAAAAATTCTGTAGTTTTTGTAACCTTAATTTGTAAATAAACTCTCTTTTTTTCTTTTATATATATATATATATATATATATATATATATAATATATATATATATATATATATATATATATAATATATATATATAATATATATACATATGTGTGTGTGTGTGTGTCAGGTTAATTTGTTGGAACAATCATATTCTGCTTGAACCTTAGTGTTGTTTACCTGTTAACCATTAACCTGTTCTTCTTTCTGTTCATGGTAAAGTGAGTTGACGTCTGCCGGAGGATATCTGATTTTAGTCAGTCAGTAGCAAAACTTCGAGGGGTTAATATGAAGCAGCTGCAGGTATTGCTTACCTGATGGTCTCGAGAAGAGGTTGGGGATCTCCTTGTCTGTTGGTGTAGCTTCATCTCCGTTGGCAGCATGTGGCTGTCATGACGACAAATTTCGTCTGTTGGTTGCATGGGAAGTTCGACTCATCGTTCCTGATGGCAGCGTATGGGTGTCTGTACAACAAAGTTAGTCTGTTGGCTGCATTGGAAGCTCGACTCATATGTTGCAGTGGCTTCGTTCCTGATGGGAGCGTGTGGGTGTCACTACGACAAAGTTCGTCTGTTGGCTGCATTGGAAGTTCGACTCATCTGTTGGAGTGACTTCGTTCCTGATGGCTGTGCGTGGGTGTCTCTACGACAGGGTTCATCTGTTGGCTATGTTGGAAGTTCGACTCGTCTATTGGAGTGACTTAGTTTCAGATGGCTGCATATTGCTGTCTTGACGACAAGTTCGTCTGTGTGATGTTTTGTGAGCTCATCTCAGTGTTATTGTGGTTCTGGTATTTATTTCTTGTTGTTAAGACGTAGAGTATTTTTGAAACAAAAGTTCTAGTTATATTGAAATGTGTAATTCAGAGTGTATCATTTTTGTTGTATAATCACTAATAAGTATTTCTAATTTTTATTACAATGCTCAAGTTTTTGTTTAGTCATTTGTGTGTATTTGTGAAGTTTAATTGACTGACTATTTATTATGTGATTATCTGATCCTTTATTGTAATGATTCCCCTATGTTTTGTGAGATTTATTTACTGTGCTGCTCATATATTAATGATTCGTTTATTAGTTATAATGTCAGTTTGTTTGACATTTATGTATTGACTAATTTATTTTCATTTTAAAGTGATTAATAAGTTTAGCTACTGACTCATTTGTAGATATGTATACTATTAAATAATAATAAAGTTTTAGTTTAAGTACCTTTTTTTTTCTTCGAGTTCCCTCCTCCATTGTTGGTCTCATTCACTGCCAGTTTTTCCAGTCCAGTTTACTTTAAAATTTAAAGAACCTAATGGACCATTGTCGGTTCATAACAGTGTGTGTGCGTGTGTGTGTGTGTGTGTGTGTATGTGTATATATATATATATAATATATATATATATATATATATATATATCTATCTATCTGCTTATGCAGTCTCCAATAATCATATTTGTTTTAAGTCCTAATTACTCTATAGTCCTGCATATTTAGAAACTTAAATTTTTTCAGGTATTGCAAGAGCCACTTTATCTGACTTTGGTCGGTAATTGCGCGAACCAATGCATGATCAATGGAGATTAAACTAAATGGATTAATGCTCTTTAGGGTAGTGCAGGATTCGAAAGAATTCCTTTTAACTGCATATGCGAAAAATTTTAATGATGGAAAATTATTAACTAGGCTGCATTACTCACTGAATTTGATAATTTCTAATGATAATCGACGAGCATATAATTAAGATGAAGAGGAAAATACCAATCATGGAATAAATTACTGACAATGTGAATTTTGATCTATATTGATAATTGTTGGAGGACCACAAGGCGACACTGTTATAATGCTTTGGAAAAATGGAGTTAAAATCCCCAGAGAAAAGAGGCCGCCTGAAATTCCTGAGGCAGAAACTTTTCTGTAGCGGTCTTTGGGAGGCAAATTTAGAGGAATCTACTATCGTTTCCAGAGGCCGTGTAATAGTGTTTTTCCCAAATATCTAACAAACCGGCTTATGAATTTCCATGAAACTACAGCAATGAATGTTTCAAACATTGACCTAATTTTTGGTGGTACAATGAATTGACAGATGTGCTTAATTAAGCCGTTTACTCTTAGAAAAAAGAGGAACTTCTTCCCCTCCTTCAGAGCGTTTCGAAGAAGTGGTACTTAATCACGTAACTGTGACGCAGAGGTTCCCCCAACCCTCCTTCGGTGTTTACACCTATGGTTATCCTAGTACTCCCCCCCCCCCTTCCTTCTTGCCTTCTTTCCTTCATTCATTCCCCATTGTTATTAGGCACCCCCCTACCGATAAATCCCTGTTAGGAAAAACTGTGTACTGCACATATAAAATGAGCCGGAAGAGCAATAAAATGTTTTATGATGGTAGATAATAATTAGATGGTTAACACAAATTATCGAACATAATAGAAGAGGTTTAAAACAGGGGTGTGGAATCGCACTGAGAGATATTCTACTCGGACTCCTACAAATTTTAGATTTGCGACTAAAAAATAAAATAAAATAAAATAAAATAAAAAAAATAAAAACATTAGTAGAAATAGAAAACAATTTTTTTCCTTTGAGAGAGTTTTATATTTGGAATGATGTTAGTGGGCAAAGACTGGAGCAGGATTCAGAAATAATTTCACCGACTTCGACTCCTACCTCAGAGCCCTTTTAGTACATCCAAGGTAATCATCGGCAGCAGTTGTAGTAGTAGCTCTGAACTATTTCATATAGATTCGACTTTAGTCATGGCAAATATGTTCTTTGTCCTCGCCATTGCAAAACTACAATTGCGCTATATAGAGATCTATATTATATATATATATATATATATATATATATATATATATATATATATATATATATATATATATATATGATTTCAAAATTTTTCAAATGGCCGATGTCAATGCCCTTATATGAAACATCTTTTAGAAGTCTACCTTCTAAGGAATTCAAGCTACTCTCTCTGGTGAAATTGATATGATAAATTATATCAAACAATGCTCTCTGTCATTTTCTTCCTGGCAATTGATGTATCGAATAACCTGTGTTGTATGGAAGAATGAGTCCTACGGCTTAACCTAAAGAAAACTATATTTCTATTGCTTTACCAACACTCGCTTAAGTACAGGAAGCTGTTAGGGTTAGCATGGCTTTCTTCTTCGTCTCTGTCATAAGTCTCATTCTTGATCTTCAATGTAAGTGAGTGGGTAAGATATAAAAGGTTAGTCTTGTGTTTAGGTAAAGTCTAAAGTCACGAATCACATTACCAGGTATGCTGAACTTTTACTGACAAAGAATTTCGTATTGCTTGGGGTAGGTCATATGACAATTATCTATGGAGTTAAACAATTCGGGGGATGGGAGGTACAGGGGAAGAAACGTTATACCAACGTCACTGAGGGACGTCATCACTTTTGCGAGTGTGTGGGTGGCTAAGACTGGCTTTAGCCTCATTTTCTTAAGTAAAAAAGTTAATGAAACTTAATTGGCAATGCACAGTATTTCCCAAAATTAAGCCATTGTATGAAGTGCTCCCTGCTTTGATATCATGAAAATCCATCAGTTATTTTAGGAGTTATTAAAAAAAAACACTATTACACGGCCTCTGGAAACTTTAGTAGTATGGCTCATGTACTCTGTAGCAAAGAATTTCCATATAGTTAAAGCTTTACTTCTAAACGTACACTTTTATCATATGAACTGGCTTCACGCGTTTTTATTATATGATATATATATATAGTATATATATATATATATATATATATATATATATATATATATATATATATATATATATATATATATATTGTATCACAGTCCTCCAATTCGACTGGGTGGTATTTATAGTGTGGGGTTCCGGGTTGCATCCTGCCTCCTTAGGAGTCCATCACTTTTCTTACTATGCGCGCCGTTTCTAGAATCACACTCTTCTGCATGAGTCCTGGAGCTACTTCAGACTCTAGTTTTTTTCCAGATTTCTTTTGGCGGGGATCTTTGGGATCGTGCCTAGTGTTCTTATGATTATGGGTACAATTTCCACTGGCATATCCCATATCGTTCTCATTTGTATTTTCAGGTCTTGATACTTATCACTTCTTTTCTTTCTCTTCAACTCTGGTGTCCCATGGTATTACGACATCAATAAGTGATACTTTCTTCTTGATTTTGTCAATCAACGTCACGTCTGGACTATTTGCACGTATCCCACCCTATCTTTTCTGACACCATAGTCCCCATAGGATCGTTTTCTACCACTCCTTCAGGTTGGTGCTCGTACCACTTATTTCTGCAAGGTAGCTGATGTTTCTTGCGCAGGCTCCAGTGGAAGGCTTTTGCCACTGAATCATGCCTCTTTTTGTACTGAGGCATTATATTATTATTATTATTATTATTATTATTAGTTATTATTATTATTATTATTATTATTATAAACGTCGGCGGTGTCTTATGCGCACAAAGACATCCAGTCCCTAAATCACAAAACTAAAAAGGTATGAAGTTAATCACTTCATCAAATATGCTAAATTGCAATAAACGACCCAAGACTGCCGAAACAGATGCAGATAACCTCCTTACTGTCAAACTCAATTTCATTTCGCAGATCGTATTACGCCAGGTAACATCAGCGATGCCATAAATAACCTACCTAATAGTAAATCGCCCGGCTGTGATGTTCTTTCCGTAGAATCTTTCAAATTCTACCACCCGATAATTAACATTTTGCTAGCTGTTGTATTCAATGAGTGCATAATTTACCAGTTTCTCCCAGACTCCCTACTCTTAGTTCATTTGATACCATTGAATCAAAAACAAGCTAAAGGATGCAGCTGACTCTGGCAATTATCGCCCGATTGCTATCCTGTTTTCCTTTGTTTTGTAGATGTAAGAAAAGCATTTGGCAGAGTAAACTTCCTGAAGCTCTTACTGAAGCTGCAAAATGAGGCAAACCTCTATATTTAATTGGCCTTTTATATTGCTCGTTCTCCAATGTAATTCTATGTTAAATGGGACAACGTATTGTCATACATCTTCGTATCCCTAAACGTGCTTCGGCGAAGGTGAATTCTCTCTCCATAACTTTTTAGTGTGTAAACTGATGCCCGGAATGTCAAACTGATCTCACTCCCAATCGGAATCATTATCAACGAAACACCAATAGACAACCTCTGTTACGCGACTAAATGTTTCTAATTTCTCCACCAGTGTAAGGCCTCTAGCGAAACATCGCAACTTGCCGCTAATAAGCAGAAGAATCTGATATCCTATACAACGAAACCAAGACCCAGCGCAAGTCGCTGTTCCCTAGGTCGCTCATGCATATTGCAGAATCACAAATTTTCCTCGGAAATCATCGGCTGGAATTCGTGCATGAATTTCCGTATTTGGGTCACATTATCACGGATGACCTCATAGAACAGAGGAGTCGTAAACTATGTGCAACTGGCAACATGATTGCAAGGAGGGTTGCCTTCTGTCACCGAGACGTGAAACTGCTGCTCTTGCGTTCGAATTGCTACAGGATCTGTGGGTGTTCCCTGTGGACGATGTATATACGATACACCATGAGACGCATCACTGTATTTCACAATGACATTCTGAAACTCCTCACAAATACTCTTCGCTACCACTCTGCCACGCGGATGTTCACAGAAAACCGCCTGGACAATTTAAGAATCATTGTAAGGCGAACATGTCCAGTTATATAACCCGAGTGAGTAACAGCAGCAATTCGCTCATACAAAGCATCCTAAGCAGTGAGGCAAGATCTAAATTGTGGGAAAGATTGGAAAATGAGACGTTTGTTCCCTAAATGACTTAATCTGTTTATGCAAAGTGTCATCTGTAGAATTTGTCATTATTATTACTTATTACTGGTGTTTTCATTTTTTTCATTATTACTGCGAATATTATCTGTAGAGAGTTTTGCTACATTGAATATCCATATTTAGTCTTCTGCACCTGACTACTGCAACCACCTAGGGTCCCTAGCTGGAATTCAGTTATATACAATCTGTTCACTAATTGTTATATTGTTATAATTTTATGTTTTTGTTTCTTTACTATCCACAATATTATTACTTTTATTACCATCTTTTATGTTACTTCAGCAACTGTGATGATATTGCCGATTAACTGATAATACCAGAACTTGACATTCAAAATACCACAATAACACCATGAATATGGGCCAATTACTTAACAGTCTTGCAGATTATGAAAGACGAATTATCAGAAAAATAGAGGAGATTCTTTATAAGATAAATTCAGTTAACTCTACCATTATTTTTAATAAGATATTATTATTATTATTATTATTATTATTATTATATTATTATTATTATTATTATTATTATTAGTTATTATTATGAATTATCATATTTATCATTATTATTTATTATTATTATTATTATCATTATTACTTATTATTATTATTATTATTATTATTATCATTATTATTATTATTATTATTATTATTATCTTATTATTATTTAGGAAGATTACCCTTATTCATATGGAACTAGCAGGGTACGTTGACTTGAAATTCAACTTCCAAAAAATATGGTGCTCATCAGGAGGAAGTAAGAAGAGGTAAAGAACAGAACTAATATTAAGACTCAATTAGATATTACTATTATGCAAGAGTTACAATAGATAATAATGAGTTTAGGTCCAGTTAGCAGATACAAAGGGACCTAAGAATAAAACTTCTCCAGTAAAACCGAGGCATCAATTTTCTTGACTACTCGAACGCTCGTTAGATCCTGGTCGCAAATACTGCAGACTTAATTGAAATCCAATTTTTTTTTTTCAATGTGATTGACGTTCAGAGCCAATGCTTCATTATGTTTGCCTCAGACAGTGATACAACAACGTTAGACCTATTTGCCTAGTATAAACACATGCGGACACACGCGTTCATATTGTGAATGTAATACTCCTTCTCATACATACGTAAATATACCTGTCGTTTTCAGATATAATTTCTTTGAGTTGGAATAGACCCACCTTCACCATCGTAGCCAATTGGGCAATCATTTTTATTGCTTTTATGGTAAATACACATGTAGAATCTACTGGTCACAATGCCATCTTAACTTCTTGTATTCTTTGTTTCATTTTTTTTTTAATACGCTTGTCACTACAAAGACTGAATATCAACGTTCAAAGAATTTTTTTTTAAGAAATTACAGTTGCATATGTATCTGGTAAAAAGTGACCA
>NC_087220.1:5219142-5289142 GCF_015104395.2 Macrobrachium nipponense
GAAAGTTGACAAATAGATAGGACTCGATTAAAGACACGTAGGCAGGGATTTCTCCAGGAACAATCCGTATACAAGAATTTTATTACTTCAGATCCTACCTAAACACGTGGGTTTTTACCACAGAGAGAGAGAGAGAGAGAGAGAGAGAGAGAGAGAGAGAGAGAGAGGCTGATATTAAAGGGTACTACCATGCTCTTGTTGGCAAAAAATAAAAGGATATTGAGGATTTAGCAATGTGAGTTTTATCACATTACCGTGATTCATATATATGCAGGAAGCTACAAATGTCTTTTAATATCTAATTCGCTATTCCTAGGAATTAATATATTTTCATATATGTTAACGAAAGGGGAATTTTTAGTTGATAAAACATTCGTCTGCTCATGGGCTCGAACCATGGAACCAAGAATTCAGGATGTACATTGAAGCTCTTTAGACCACAAGTCTATCACGAGCTATATAAGTTAATGCTGCCTCTCACCTGCAAATTCTTGTCGTGCTCAGGTATTCATTGTGTATGTGTGAGTGTGGGCATATATATATATAATATATATACATACATATATATATATATATATATATATATATATATATATATATATTGTAATATATATATATATATATATATATATATATATATATATATATACATATATATATATATATATATATATATATATATATATATAGTAATATATATATATCATATATATATATATATATATATATATATACATATATACATATTAGAAATAGGAGGACCAAGAGAACATGATGCATATCTCAACTTCATTTCCGTTTCTAAAATACAAAAGTCACAGCAATTAGAATCAAAGACATAAGACACAGTAAAGACATTAATACTAAATATTGGTATTACAATCGTAACATAAGAGTTAAAACAAACATAACACCTTAAAGTAAGAAAACTGAGTGACCAAGAAGTGCACCTAAAGGACGAAGAAACATCCAATGCTATAAACAGAAGGGCAGAAGAAGAGTGACTATTCAAAGATTGTACTAGTTGTTTTCATCAGCAGCTTTTGCTCTAAGTTTTCAAAATTGTCATAGGATATAAAAGATTTACACTTCTTAGAATGTTTTCCTTATTTTGGAAAACGTTTCTTACTCAAAGAACAACCTGTTCTATGGCTAACACCGTGATGAGAATCGACTCTCGCACTTTCAGCATTCTTTTGGTGGAACCGACGTAAGTCCAGAGATTACATCTCTGGCAAGTATACTTATACATAACCAAAGAATGCATAAGATTAGGTATAATGTCTTTAAATCTTAAAGAGACCCAATTGTTCTTGAATTCCTCAGAACAAGTTTGGGATTAAAACAGCATATGTATTTTTTTAATCTGCCTTAATATAGTTAAAATGCTTGACTGTAATTTATTAGTCAAGAATTTTTTCAGATATTTCTCAAATAAAAGTCTGGGGGTAGCAGTTATTCTGAAAATATTTTCTAAGGAACTCTACCTCATTATAAAAAGAGGGCCAGTATGAAGAGAGAGAAAAGGCTGTGTTCAATAGCGCAGCAATTCTGTTAAGCTTAAAATTGTAAAACCAAGAACTATAAAAATTTGAATAAAGACCAGTATGTTTGACTCCGGAAGACAGAAGTGGAGAAAGGAAAGGAGGTCACTCATTTTTTCCATGTTCTATGGTAAATGTGAAAGCTATGTAGTAGGATGGAGATTGCTAGCGATTCTAAAAATTGTTCCGCAGCACCTTCATCATGGGCGAAATGAAGTTGAACTGTTACTATGGAGCATTTCCTCCAAATGCCAGATAAAAATAGCTGCCAGAACTGTACCCACAGGCGATCCCATGGCAACACCATCGATCTGTTTACAATGCTTTTGATTAAATATAATGCCGGTCTCCAGCACAGCCAAATTAAAATTTTTCAAAATCATCTCTATCAAAACCTTAATAGATAAAACCCGGTTGTATAAAAATCTTATAAAATATCATTTGTATCTTTGTCTGCAAAGGTACATTAGTGAAAAGCGAATCTAGAAAAAAAGACTTTCCATATACAGATCGAGGTCCTGAGTAACTATCTCTTTGGAAAACACTGTGGAGTTAGGAAAGGTATGCTAATTTTCTGACAACGGTTGTAAAAGTGGTACCAAAAATATTGCTAAATTAAAACAAGGGGCATTATAAGAGGCCAAAATATACCTTAATGAAGTTCCTTCCTTATACACCTTCTGTAAGCCATATAAAACTCCATAAGACGAAAGACGAAGCAGATGTTCACAGTATCACTACATTATTGTACAAACCTTTCTCTCTCTCTCTCTCTCTCTCTCTCTCTCTCTCTCTCTCTCTCTCTCGCTCTCTCTCTCTCTCTCTCTCTCTCTCCTCTCTCTCTCTCCTTCCTCTCTCTCCTCTTCTCTCTCTTCAGACTGGTTCTCTTTTCATAATAAGGTAGTTCCTTAAAGAATATGTTCATAATAATTGCTATACCAAAACTTTTATTTGAGAAATATCTCGAAAATTCTTGAATAATAAATTTCAGCCAAATATTCCTGCACCTACAGTACGTAAATGTGATTTTTATGTTTCTTTGCCTTTTTACAAATGATGACAAAATTTTAACTAAATTATTTTAGATTTGATAAAACTAATTTTACTGTCTTAATTCCAAACTTGTTCAAAGGATTTCAAGAACAATTGGATCTCTTTTAAGATTTAAATACATATACCCAACCTTATGCATTCTTTGGTGGTGTATTAGTATAGTTGCTAGAGATGTAATCTCAGGACTTACGTCGGATCCACCAAAAGAATACTAAAAGTGTGAGTCAATTCTCATTGTGTCATTAACTAAAGAGTATAGTATACTTTGAATAAGGAGTTTTCTAACATAGAAAATTATTCTGAAAAATTTAAATCTTTAATTTCCAATGACCATTTGGAAATCTTAGGGTGAGTTTACACTAGGCTTCACCGTTCACTGCATATGTAAGACACATCACCAACTCCTCCCAAATCCTTGTCAGCCCCGCCTGCTGGACTGCTCATTAGGGTGAATTAGTGGCGTGGAGTTATTATTCTTGATGAGCAGTCCAGCAGGATGGGGTGGGTCTTATGTATGCTGCTTGCGGTGAAGCCAAGTGTAAACTCACCTTTAGAGCAAGCTGGTGATAAAACCTCTGTCCATATCCGCAAGTCCTTAACCATAAAAGAACTGGTTCCATCTTTGAATAGTCAGTCTTCCTCTGCCCCTCTCTTTGTAGCATAAGATGTTTCTTCGTCCTTTTGGTGTCCTTCTTTGAGGTGTTAGGTTGGTTTGAATTTTTTCTTACAACTGTAATATCTATTTCAGTGTTAACGATTTTTACTGAGTCCTATGTACTTATTGTAATTGTTATTACTTTTCTATTTTAGCCCTGATGGTTTTTTTTTTTTTGAAATATTTATGGTCTTTACTAACTGATTATGGATGCCAATTTTAATGCGTTAGTCATTGATAGAGGGTATAACATACAAATTTGTATAGTCACGTGAGAGCATGCTCATAATCCGAATGGTAATAAGGTGTAAGCTTAATAGTGGAGCATTTGTCATGAAGGGGTATTATTATTCTACATCTGTTTCATTATTGATAAGATTGATTTCTTAAATAATATATGTACCATAACTTTTATTTTACTGGCCTAGCCAAGAACGGATGTACTTAGTAGTAGTTTTACTATGAGAACTTCACTGGTGGTCTGAACTTCAATTGAAGCTTATACCCATGAAAATGAAGTAGTAAACCTTTCATGACTTAAGGTTCCCCACCAAAGATCATGAAATAAGTCTCTTTTTTTTTCTTGAACAGCCTCATATAAATTTCATTTTCGATATATACCGAGGAGTGTGAACACTTAAACTCCTACCAATATGACTTTGTTAGCAGGTTTATCCATATTGGAAACTATACATGCAAACATACATACATACATACATACACACACACACACACACACACACACACACACATATATATATATATATATATATATATATATATATATATATATATATATATATATATATATATAGACTGTATGTGAAGGTGTATAGGTATATAAATGTGTACAGCATTTGGGATAGCTACAGTGTTCAGTGCACATATGCATCATAAGTCTAGGCCATAAAGAAGTGGAAATGCAATGGCAATCAATCACCAACCAAATATTAATAATATGAAACGTGGCCTCGTTGTCCATTTTTTACATTTAAATATAGCAATTACCAGCTTCAACGTGACATACCGAGGCTTATGGACCTGAGATTGGAAGGGAAAGTTTTGGCTATTTAATTCTATATTCTTTTCATTTCTATATTGATTTTTTCAGATAAATCTGTCAGATGCGATAGGTTTCCTGACGATTATAATTGCATGGTGAGAATTCTGTGCACCTGTGCCTTTTACTCTCTCTCACTCTCTCTCTGTATATATATATATATATATATATATATATATATATATATATATATATATATATATATATATATATTAGAGGAAAATAGTTTGAATGACTCCATGTTCACTACTCAAGGTTACTGGCGTATTCTAACCGTATTTGTGGTTCGCAATATTATTAAATTTCAGAGCCATGGCTTTTGTACCCATTACTACAACATCCTTAACTTTGAGTTCTCCTGCTTTATGCTGTACCCAAATGCACTATTTACTTTACTCCCCTTTGTTTGTAGAATATAGTGAATATTTTACATGTTGTTTTATCCTATAATTTTGTTTTTAATGTAGGAACATAGCTAAGGGTTTCCTATCCTCCCAGCTTCAGCGTGCCTTGAGATGGTATTTGACGTCACATGAATACATATATATATATATATAAATATATATATATATATATATATATATATATATATATATATATATATACCTATATATATATATATATATATATATATATATATATATATATATATATATATATATATATAGTGTGTGTGTGTGTATGTATGTATATATATATATATATATATATATATATATATATATATATATATATATATATATATATATATATATGTGTGTGTGTATGTATGTATATATATATATATATATATATATATATATATATATAATATATATATATATATATATATATATATATATATATATATACGGTAGAAGATGGGCAATTGTACAACAATTTCTACTCTAGTGAACATATAAATATTGTCAAGAGTCAGACAGAGTGAATACAAATTGTCATTCCTTCAGCTTGACAGTATGAAACTCCATTAAACATAAATGCAGTGTCTCTTTCTGTTCTAGTTTTTAACGAAAAAAGAAAAAAGCTGATATGTTTCTCCAGTATGCTAACACAGCACAACCAAATACGGAGTTCACTATGGAGCATGAAAACTGTAAGTTAACCCTGCTAGACGTTTTAGTCACTCGAGGAAACGGAAGTTTTAATTCACCAGTATTCAGAAATAAAAAAGACTTTTACCGGTCGAGGTTTGAATGTTTATAGCTATTGCTGTTTTAACTTTGAATTAAATTCTTTGGCTGCCGTCTTATTTCAATAATGAAATAACTCTTTTATACAACATTTTAGACAACTGTTACCCTTCCTGACTGTTTTATACATGTTTAAGTAAATTTTTTTGAGTAATAAATATATAACCAAGTTACAGATAACTGCAGTTCCTAAGATGACGTTTTTTTGCCAGTCTCCTTATGATACATGATAAGTCCTTTTACAGCACTCTGAATAACCTAACTAAATGTAGCTTAATTCCAGTTAATCAATTAATATAAAACGTTATTCCAGTAAAAAGACAAAATTAGCCCTCTTATGACTTCAAGCATTCTCTATTTATTTTCGTTCCCCCGACGTAGTCAGGGGAGATACGTGGCTGCCTCACGCCGTCCATGAAAGTTTAAGTGGTTGTCATAAGGGGTCAGTCACAGAACTGGAGTTAAATTACTACTCCGGAGTTCTCAATTATTCGAGAACATGCCAAAAGAGGTAAGACTGAAATTGAGTATGAAGATTTTAAAATACTTTCCAAAGTTCCCAATTCTTCGCTTTCTATCTTTGAATCGATTTTCATTAAACTACTTGTTCCAAGTTGTTTATGTCACTCTGGTTTTATACTTAGTCCAACTGGTTACGTTTTTTCTTCATTTTTATTTTTCTTATAAAACTTTGTTCTATATTTTAGTTGCAATTCTAAGTATGAGTCTGTTTTTATAATTATATTTTAATGTATCATTCAAGCTTTGATAATGAGACAGATCTTTACCCTTGATCATATATATATTATATATATATATAGATATAATATATATATATATATATATATATATATATATATATATATATATATATATATATACATATATATATATATATATATATATATATATCTATATATATCTATATATATATATATATCTATATATATATATATATATATATATATATATATATATGTATATATATATATATATATATATATATATATATATATATATCTATATATATGGGCTACGTCTTTTATTTTTGTGGTTATACAATGGGGTGGATTCTCTTGCACTAGTGGTGATTAGGGGGTTAATAAGGATTTCATTTTAATAATTAATAATAAACTGTGGTATTAGTGCGGATTTTTGGGTGATTATGCGGTTAGTTTGACAGAGGACTGAGGTTATATATTGGTTTTGGGATAAATAGGTCATCCGGTAGTGACGACGTTGAGAGGTGTCCGAATTGGAGTTTGGATACTCAGAGGTTTTTCTTCTTTCTAGCAGTTTTAGATGATGACGTCCCGTTATAAGTAATTAAAGGGGTCATGCAATGTGTTGCAACTAACAGTAAACAAGATCCAAGAGGATTTGGCTTTGACGGTAATATTTTATGTTTCGCAAACTACACAGGTTACATTGTGAGAGAATCTGAATTTTTATAAATGGAAATTTGAAACCCGGTTAATTAAGTGGTGTTCATGGTTTTTTTTACATGTTTCTTTTTCTTGGTGGGGGTTGATGTGTTATTTCCAGAAGGTTGTAGAATTTATTTTTTGAAATACATCGCATATAAATGGGAGTCAAACATCAGATTTAATGGAGATCAGTTGTGTAGGTATTATGGCATTTTTGTCAGATAAGGGGCTAATGGTTGAGATACCAGTTAGTGATAAAAAGTCGTTTTCTAGTACTTTTATAGGGTCAGTAGACAGAGACCATATATATTTTGTGCGAGGAATTTCATTCTTCAGTAACTGACTGTGAGGGAGGATGTGTTAGTTCATGACGGATACATATGTGAAAATAGGATTTTTTTTACTCATAAAATCATTGATCTGTAGGGTGCAAATTAGACTTTGCTTGTGACGAAACACTGACGCACAATGACTTTAAAAGAATTCTAAACACATACAACGTGATTTCAATGAAAACAGCTTCGGGATCTACAGCGCCAGGTGTATGGTATTCAATATTGGCAACGAGGTCATCACCTCGCTACTACTACAGGGGATCACCGATCTTCGATGGCTTAGGTATAGTCGTCTCAAGATGGTTTCTGGGGCTAAGCAGATAAATCTACAATACTTCTCCGAGGCAGGTGCAGGAAGCACTTGAATGGGAATCGCGCAATATTTAAGGTACAGCAAAACAGGGGCTCGTTACATTTCATGCACTATAGGAAGATGAAGAGGACGCATTTTTCTTCTTGGAACGTTACATGCATGTTGTCGATATGTGCAGAATCTTTATGCAATATGCGCATAATTAGCGTAGGCCTGTTCAGTTATGGGCCATGTTCAAGATTATAACGTCGCCGGCAACATTGTGTGAGGAGATGCGATCTACGTTGAACTAATCCTGGACCATGTAGTGTGGATATGTGTTGCCAGAGATTTATTTACAGCTGCTACCATTTGTTGATGCTGTTGATTTTTAAATATTGAAACTATGCGGATGCAAGGAAGACCAGCCTTCAATATTGTATATTGCTGCAACAGTATGAATCTTTGTTTATGTTGTGTTTGTACTTAGAATGGGGTCATTCCATATGGAGTTGCTGTGACTCACTTGGCAGGATAAATCATGTGGAACTATGAACTAGTGCGTCAGGAGACACAATAGGGTGGTGGCCGATCTGCATTAACTGGTCTACAAAAGAGGTGAAGAATGTGCTTATTTTCCTGAGAGCAACGGACTCTTCAGGAATAGTCGGCAAAACACCCATGGTTGTGTTTAGAAAAAGCTTCCAAAGCCAAATATCAGCGAATATTCTCGGCTAGCTGATGATTGAAATAGATCGAATCGAGGATGCGAGCACTTAGGCGCGCCAATCGACTTATATGGCGGTCACTGATGTCACGTGATAATGGCGTCAGATAGAACATTCAGTCTGTTCGCATGTAGGTAAACAGAGCTTGGGAGAACACTTGTGTGTGTGTGTGTGCATTTGTATGTCCACCAAAATGGGTGCAAGACGGAATACATTCCGATAGGATTCGAAGACGATTCATTGGGAGATCTAATAGTTAAACAATTAGTGAAATTGAGGATCCAGGGAAGGCGTACATAAATCCTGAGAAAGTGCCCAGTGTCAAATTTAAAGATGAAAGGGAAACAGACCACAAAATTCCTTTTCTTGATGTTTTAATAATTAGACACAGGACAGATTACAAATTTAGTATCATAACATTCCTATCAAGAAAGGCATAGCCAGCAACCTATTCTTAAGAGCCTTAATTTGTTACCCAGATTTCATGTAAAAGGAATTTTAACTAATTTGTACGCAGCTTTTGTCTCTAAGGTATCCTGACCATATAATTGAGAAAGTGATTCTTAAAGCAAAAGTAATTTTCTACCGACCCCCTCAAGACAAGGCCTAAGAAACACCCAAAAATGAAATAATAATTCCACACCTGGACAGTAACTCAGGCTCTTCGAAAATCTACTCTTTTGCCTTTTACCCACCCAAATACCTTAGCTAAATCCCTGATTAACGCCTATCAATAGACAATCCCCATTCACACAGGAGTATACAAAAATCCATGCCTATACTCTGGCTACAAAAGGTTGAGACTGGAGGGTGATTAGCACTCCTGCCATATTTCCTTAAACTCGTTCAAAACTTTTCAGGAAAAAGGGTGACAATTTGGTAGATTTGGCAAAATTTTTGAGCGGCGCTGCCATTTCCTCGTGTATGGATGATTAAGGGAAGTGACCACTAAGGGTCACACCGGTCACAGCAATAAGGGGATTGTCTCGACTGTTTGTCACCTCCCTCCATTCGTCGGTACAAAAGCAAAACTCGGAGATCAAAACATTATACTGCTTGGGCCTTCCTATACATTTTTCGAGTTGCTTGATGCAAAATTTAATTAGGGCTATATATACACACGTATATATACATTTTATATATAATATATATTGGGCCCAATTAAATTTGCATGTGTGTGTGTATATATGTGTGTACATATATATATATATATATATAATATATATATATATATATATATATATATATAATATATATATATATCTTTTATATACATATATAAGTAAATATGTTAAACGTAAGCATACATACACATGGCATATATTCCTTTAAAAACGAAGTCAGTGAAAAAAGCAAAATAGCTGGGCAGTACGCTCGTATATGTCTATTCTCCGGATTAACCTTAGCCTCAAGGAGGTTAATCCTGAAAATGTACCTTTTGGATTAGAATTAAATACCTCCTTTGGCAAGATGGGAAACGTGTCAAGGCCGCTAATTGTAGGAAAGTCTCAACCTTTCATAGCTAGAGTATAGACTGTGACCAATCTTGATACAAAATAAACGGTCAGTTAGGTATGGACATCAGAACCCAGCTATTATCAACCATATAAATAACCATAACTACAGAATAAACTGGAAATTGTCATCTATAATTTATAGCAGGAATTTTTTATGTAAGAGTTAGATGATAGAATCGGCCTTGATTAAGCAAAGTTAATAAACATCTCAAAGGGCACCTGGGATTCAGATGTCTTAGATAAAATCTTCCTTCAAACAACACTTGAGAGGATTAAAGAGGAATTATCAGTAGGAATGACCTGAAATGGCTTAACTGTGGATGGATCTATGGTATAAATACTGCCTTTTCTGTAACTTTTCTCTTTCATTACCGACCTAAAGAAAGAGACAGCAGTTCTCTGAAATATAGTACGTCTTTCTCATATTTTTAGCATTTTTATGGGCTCCTTTTATTAGATGGAATTTTGTTGTAACAGAGCATTTTTACCAGTCATATATATATATATATATATATATATATATATTATATGATATATATATCTGTGTGTGTGGGTTTGTGTTTTTTGTGTGTGTGTATGTATGTATGTATGTATGTATCTATGTATGCATGGATGAAAATAGTTTTTAATGAGATAGTAAATGGTAAAAAAAGCCTATGATATGATGGTAAGTGAAGAAGTTAAAGAAATGTCTTGCTATGACTTCCTATTGTGACAACGTTCCTCATAAGATACAGGAATAACTTTGCTGTGTGACAAAAGCCTTATGAATTTCACACCCGTTTGAGTGTCGTTTCCCTCCAGATGCTCAGAAGAAAGTTTCCATTGTTGTAATCTTAAAGTTTAAGCATTTATTTATAAAAAAAATATAATAAAGTCTGAAAACACAATAAGAAAGAGAAGTTTGTCAGTTGTCATGGCGTAGTCAACGAAATATAACGGACAAAACGAACTTGATCAAAACATATATTCATCATACAAGGGATTAATCTCTCTTTACATCAAAGTAAAGATTAGTTTAAATACATCCAATGCTGCGCAAAATGAAATTACTACACCATCATTAGTACGTTTTCCCTAGAATCCCGAATTTTGAAAGTAATTTCTGGAGATTTCTTAAAGGTACTTACTCTTAATTTTCTGATGTCTAGTGGCAGACGCCCCCCCCCCCCCCCTTTTCAGTTATCGTTTCCCCCCAAGAAAAAAATAGTTTTTTTTTTTTTTTTGTTTTTTTTTTAATAAAGCCAGTTCTCAGATTTTCCAAAAAGAGAAAACATACACACGGGACTTACCTGTGATTATATATATATATATATATATATATATATATATATATATATATATATATATATATGATATATATATATATATATATATATATATATATATATATATATATATATATATATATATATATATATATATCTATATATATATATATATATATATATATATATATATATATATATATATATATATATATATCTATATATATATATATATATATATATATATATATATATATATATATGTATATATGTATATATATATATATATATATATATATATGTTTATATATATATGTATATATATATGTATATATATATATATATATATATATATATATATTATATATATGTAAAGGTTTTTTGCACTAAGGAAAAACAAATGAAAAAGCGAGATAGCCGAGTACTTTCGGTAGGACCGAAAGTACTCGGCTATCTCGCTTTTTCATTTTTTTTTCCTTCGTGGCAAAAAAACCTTTATTTATACATAGCATCACGTTTTATATACTTCGTGATCAAGTTATTCATATATATATATAGATATATATATATATATATATATATATATATATATATAGTATATATATATATATATATATATATATATATGCAATATAAAAACACTGTATCGTGCTTCTAAGAAATCAATAGAGGGATCCACAGTAATATCCTTGTTTATCTAGATATAATATGTTTATACAAAGCTTAAAGCTTTGTATAAACATATTATATCTAGATAAACAAGGATATCACTGTGGATCCCTCTATTGATATATATATATATATATATCTATATATATCTAGTATATATATATATATATGTATATATATATATATATATATATATTTTTATCACAGGTAAGTCCCGTGCGTATGTTTTCTCTTTTTGGGAAATCTGAGGGAACTGGCTTTATTAAAAAAAAAAAACTATTTTTTGGGGGGAAACGATACTGAAAAGGTTTTGGGGGGCGGGGGGGGAGGGTGGCCGGCTGCCACTAGTGTTAAGAAACTTAGAGTAAGTACCTTAAAAAAATCTCCAGAAATTACTTTCAAATCGGGATACTAGGAAAAGGAAACGTAATAATGATATTGTAGTAATTTCATTTTTTGCGCAGCATTTGATGTATTTAATGAACTAATCTTCACTTTGTAGAAAGAGATTAATCCCTTGTATAAAAAAGGGGGGCCTGCAAACTCTTAAACTTGAAAATGAAACCACCTGCTTTAAAGTTATGTATGTACACCAAGATCCCTTTCCTACATGATTATACCTCTAATTGTGCATTTCTTTTCAGAGTGAAGGACAGACTGAGCCCTCCCGTGATATGCAACACTACTTTCTGAGTGGGGATACCTTAACATGGCAAAAGGGTTTATGCATCGTCATGATCAGCAAAGCTGTATAAGTCAGGGACACCCATACTAGGCTGGTTTGCTGTGAGCGATCAGACCAAAGTATCCCCCATCCCACCATCCACAGTGGCCGAAAGCGTGTTGATAAAAGAGTGGCCAAATCTCAGACAAAAATACAACAAACCCCCCCCCCCACCCCCCCCCCCCCACAAGTCTCCAGCGGCAATTGAACAACTGCCCAAGGTGGCGGGGAGATATGTCCCACTACAGGGGGTGGTCAAAATCTCTGGACTAGAACAGGGCACCTTTGGTAACTGAGCCTTGCAACGTACAATGTCAGGACTTTGTCTTCAGAAGGCATGAAAGGAACAAAGATAACATAGAAGAATTTTATTATAGTATTTGTGATTGAATTCGCAAGGATTGATTATCAAACTAAATAAGAAGTATAAACTAAAGATCATTCAAACGCACGCACCAACAACATCCCATACAAAGGAAGAAATATAAATTTCTTTATGAAGATCTGGAATTATCTTTGAAAAAACACAAGTCTAAAGTCTCATTCTTTTTGGTGATTTCCATGCTAAAATAGGTCAAAATGGGAGAGGAAAAATCAGCTGTAGGTAAATTCGGAGTAGGCACAAGAACTGGCAGAGGAGACATGTTTGAAGAATATGCTGAAAGAAACAATCTAAAAATCATGAGCACTTTATTTATATATATATATATATATATATATATATAGATATATATATATCTATATATATATATATGTGTGTGTGTGTGTGTGTGTGTGTAAATATATATATATAACCCAGCCATGGCTACTTATTGTCATGCCGGTCCCAAGCCCGGCCCGGATAAATGGGGAGGGTTTGGTGTGGGCTCGTAACCTGCATCATGAAAAGATACCCCTACGACAGAAACTGATACAGTTGGGGTTGCAAACATTGGGAGATGTGAGCTCACCATGGTCCTGAGGATACTAATGAGGCCCGAGCCAGGGTGGCCATGGACCTTGGTCCCTTACTTCGAACTGGCTCATATGATGCTTTCCTCCCAAACCCCCAAGACATTGGTGGGAGGAAGTTGGTGGTAGATGGTCACAGAGGTGCCTCACCAGAAGGGAGTCGGCCACCCTTCAACATAAAAAAAGAAAGTTGTCGAGTTGGATGTCTAAATGCGAGAACAATGTATATGACAGGAAGATCAAGTCTAGTGGCACAGGAAATCAAGAGATACAACTTGGAAATTGCTGGATTGAGTGAAACTAGGTGGCTTGGGTGTGGGAAAGTATGAATGGAGGATGTGTGTTCATCTATTCTGGTAAAGACCAGGGAGAACATGAGAGAGGTGTAGCAATTGTGATTTGAGTAAGAAAGCTGAAAAAATGTTGGAGCATTATGAATGTGTTGTGAGAGAATAGTCACTTGCAGGTTGCGAGGTAAATATACAAACATCACCGTTATACAGGTGTATGCCCCTTCTGAAGAGTGTGGAGAAGAAGAGAAGGATGAATTATGAAAACCTAACTAGAGTTATACAGAGGGTTAGAAGACATGATATGTTGTTACTGATGGGGGATTTTAACGCTAAAGTAGGAAGAGAGTATGATAGCTTTCAGGGAATAATTGGAAAATTTGTTGGAATTGGAGCTAGAAATGATAATGGGAGAAGACTCCTAGAGCTATGTGGCATCTGGGTTATCTATAACAAACACATATTTCAACCATAAATTAGAGGACAAAACTACATGGGTGTCGCCAAATGGATTGGTACAAATTTGATATTTTATGTTATTGTAAATCAGAAATGGAAGAAGTCTATATTAGACACCAGAACTTTTAGGGGCTGCCGTGTTCCTTCTGACCACAAACTCGTAATATCCAAGATTAGAATAAAGTTACAGGCCAATCAAGAAAAAAGGAGAACTATAAAGTTTCATGTGGATAAGTTGAGAAATGAAAGAGTTTTAACAACAGTATGAGGTGAAGGTAGGAGGCAAATTTGCGGCATTAATTGGTATGGAAAATATGGATATGGATTCAGAGGAATCCTGGGCAATATTAAGTTCAGATACTAAGGACTAGCAACAGAGGTGTTAGGTTATAAGAGAAGTAACAGCAAACCTTGGTTTAGTTATGAAGCAAAAGTTTTAAGTGAAGAGCAAACAAAGGTGAGAGTTCAAATGGACGATGAACAAGACCTAGAGAAGAAACAACAACTAAAAAGACGAAGAAATAGAAAGCTGAGAGAACTAAGTGATAGGATGAAGCATGACCAAAACATGTTTTGGAAAGAAAGAGCTACCGAAGTTGAAGTAGCTATGGAAACTGGCGAGAGCAGGGCTATGGTTTGCCGCTGTGAGATTCTTGAGGAACGCAAGCCATAAAAAGTTTGGAGGGAGTGATGGCATGTTGGATGAAGATGGGAACTTGGTCACAGACGAGATGGAGAAAAGGAATCTGTTTGCAAGGTATTTTGAAAGACTCCTAAAATGTTGATACTACAGGTAGGGATGAGTGCATTGCAGATTTAAACGAGCTCTGGAGGTACAAGAAGAAGACATTAGTGCAGAAGAGGTGAAAGAGGCCTTAAATCTGTAAAAAATGGAAAAACTGCTGGCGTGTGCAGGATAACTGCAGAGATGCTAAAAGCAGGAGGACGAAGGATGATAGAGGCATTAAGAGTTGTTTTTAGCATATTTGGAAAACAGAGGTGGTACAAGTGATTGGAAAAAGGCAATTGTGATACCAATATATAAAAATAAGGGAAGCAAAAGGGAGTGTGGTAACTATCAGGGCATAAGTTTACTGTCAGTCCCAGGGAAGATATTCATGAGAATAATACTTAACAGAATAAGACCTATAGTAGAAGAGAAAACTTAGAGAACAGCAGTGTGGTTTTAGAAGTGGAAGGTCAACAGTGGATCAAATTTTCACCTTAAGACAGATAATTGAGAAGAGATGGGAGTATGCAAAGCCAATATTCTGTGCTTTTATAGACTTGGAGAAAGCATAAGATTTCTGTATGGAGAGATGGAATGTGGAGAGTGGCAGAACACTATGGTATACCACTGAAAGTGATAAGGATACTAAAGAACTGGTACCAAGGAGTGTGCAGCTGTGTACAGCTGGATGGACAGCAAAGTGACTGGTTCCCAGTTGGAAGTGGGCTAAGACAGGGATGTGTTATGTCACCCACCTTGTTTAATGTATAAATTGACCATATAATGAGAAGAGTGATGGAGAATGAAAACAGAGGGGCTAGTATTGGTGGAGAAGTTTTTATGGATTTGGACTTTGCTGATGATGTTGCGTTGATTGCTGATACGTGGCTGGTGCTGGGTAGGTATGGTAATGAGGATGGAGACAGAGACACAGAATTTTGGCTTGAACATCAACATAAAGAAGAGCGAGATCATAGTTGTGAGTAAGGATGATGATTGGGTGCACATGGAGGATATGACAATCAGAGGACAGAACTCAAGCAAGTTGAGAAGTTTGTTTACTTGGAAGTTGTGGTAACAGCAGACGGAAGGGGAAATTGAAGATATACAAAGAAGAAAACTAGGAGCAGCAAGAGCTTTTGAGGTTCTGAGAAAAAAACGTTTGGTCAAGGCATGAAATCAGCTTGAGAACTAAGATGAGAATATTCAAAGCAGTAGTACTACCAGTCCTGGTGTATGGCTCGTCCACCTGGGCACTGACCAGAACAGAGGAGAAAAGGTTGGATGCTTTTGAGATGAAGCTATTGAGAAGGATACTTAGCATTAAATGGGATGATTATGTTCGAAATGAAGACATAAGGGTGAGATTGAGGCAAAGGCCAGTCAGTACCAGGTTGAAGAGGGGAAGGCTGAAATGGTTTGAACATGTTGAGAATGGATGGGAATAGAAACCCCAGGAGAGCACGAGAGCAGTACAAATAGGAAGAAAGGACCGCTGGGTAGACCAAGATATGGTGCATAGACATAATGTCAGGGATCTGAGATGAAATCCAAAACTTAGAGGAAGCGAGGGAAATGGCTGTATCAGCCTATGCCACTGCCAGTGGCGGGGAAGATAAAGTAATTAAGTAATATATATATATATATATATATATATATATATATATATATATATTATATATAAACATATATATATATATATATATATATATATATATATATCTATATACAATATATATACATAAAGATAAATGCCACGAAGGAAAAATAAACGAAGGAGTCTGCGAGATCTTTCGGCTTAAAAGCCCTTTACTGAGCAGTTACTGACAAAAATACGAGAAAAGACAATACAAGAAGGTTCGTATAACTGACAGATAGGGATTATAAAAGGATTAGTGCCTAGAAATCCGACACCACCTGGAAGATAAGAAACCTTCCCAAACAAGCATAAAACAAAGGGTGCAATTAAAGGTTTAAGACAATCATCTCAGATACAATCTCCAGACAATTACAGGATTATAGGTGACAGCTAGACGGAACCGGTAAACAAACCATATTCACAAAACATGACAGACATACATTACAATAAAAAAATTTTAATAACTCTAAAGCAACTGATTTTATTTAAGTCAGTAATTATATATTTGAGGTCATTCTTAAACATGTAAACAGATACAAGGGTCTAAATGAAAAAGGCCACGACTAACATTGAAATTACAATGAAAAGTAAGTTGTATTAAAGCAGATTCTAAAAGATTTCGTGATAAGACATCTCTTGACCGTGCAATTACTGAACTGTCAATCCAATTAATTCGGTGGTTGTTTTCACTTAAATGAATAAAGAGACTGGAGAAGGTAGTGACAACACATTTCAAAAGAGGAAACAGGATAGCGAAAGTAAACGTGGCCCTCATTATGTATAACCAGAATCACGAAATTTAGGAACGTGATAAATCCATAAATAAATTTTTGGCATGGCAATGGGAAATCCTTTATCACCATTGCTCTCAAACCTGTATATGGAATTCTTCGAAAAACGCTACTTACCTAATATCATTCATATTCCTGTAAAGTGGTATCGTTACGTTGATGATTGTTTAGCTGTTCTTCCTGTCGGTATTGATGTAAATGATTTACTCTCTAAATTAAATAACCAGGTACCATCGATTAAGTTTACTCTAGAATTAGAAAAAGACAATTGCCTCCCTTTCTAGACGTTTTTGATGCATAGAGAACCATTTCAATGTAAATTCAGTATTTATAGGAAACCGACTAACAACTTAACTTATGTTTCATTTCTTCTCAGGCCACCATCTTAATATAAAAATATCAATTTTTTCCTCTATGTTTTTACGAGCATTGCGAATTGTCAGTCCACAATATTTGGATCAAGAAATTGAATACATAGAAAAATAGGGAAAGATTTATGCTATCCTTCACATATATTAGACATTTGTTATAATAAAGCCCACACAAAGTTTTATACTGAAAACAACACACAGAAAGAAAAATTCTAAGAACATTCTCAGTTTGCCTTATTTAACGGATTTGAAACCATTAAACCATTGTTAAAAGCTTTCAATGTCAACCTTGTTTCTTCCTATAATAACACACTAAAAAGAATGTTAAATAAAAAATGGCCCCAGAGAAAGCAACAACATAATATATAAAATTCCATGTATGGATTGTCCCTCATTCTATCTCGGACAGTCCAGCAAGGGCTTAGAAGTAAGGCTAAGGCCAGCATAAATACTCTGTAAAAACTGGGCAAAAATCTAATTGCATTATTTATTCATTTAAGTGAAAACAACCACCGAATTAATTGGATTGACAGTTCAGTAATTGCACGGTCAAGAGATGTCTTATCACGAATCTTTTAGAATCTGCTTTAATACAACTTACTTTTCATTGTAATTTCAATGTTAGTCGTGGCCTTTTTCATTTAGACCCTTGTATCTGTAACATGTTTAAGAATGACCTCAAAGATATAATTACTGACTTAAATAAAAATCAGTTGCCTTAGAGTTATTAAAATTTTTTATTGTAATGTATGTCTGTCATGTTTTGTGAATATGGTTTTGTTTACGGGTTCCGTCTAGCTGTCACCTATAATCCTGTAATTGTCTGGAGATTGTATCTGAGATGATTGTCTTAAACCTTTAATTGCACCCTTTGTTTATGCTTGTTTGGGAAGGTTTCTTATCTTCCAGGTGTGTCGGATTCTAGGCACTAATCCTTTTATAATCCCTATCTGTCAGTTATACGAACCTTCTTGTATGTCTTTTCTCGTATTTTTGTCAGTAACTGCTTCAGTAAAGGGCTTTTAAGCCGAAAGATCTCGCAGACACCTTCGTTTATTTTTCCTTCGTGGCATTTATCTTGATTTATGGTTTATTTATCACGTTCCTAATTTCTTTCGTGATTCTGTTATACATATATATACATATATAATATATATAATATATATATATAATAATATTATATAGATATATATATGTATATATATAATATATATATATCTATATATAATCTTATATAATATATTATATATATACATATATATATATATATATATATATATATTATATGTATATATATATATATATATATATATATATATATATATATATATATATAATATTATTATATTAAACCATAAATATATATATATATATATATATATATATATATATATATATATAACAGAAAAATAAATATATATATATATATCTATATTATATATATATATATATATATTATAATATATAAATATATATATATATATAAGAACATGGAATATGGACATGGAGAAGCCAAAATGGAGAAACGAAAAGCCAAATAGATTTTATTCTTAGTGAAAAAGTAAATTTGTTTTAAAGGAGTAACAGTGTTAAATAAGTCAAAGTCAAGCGACCATAGAAAGGTGAGAAGTAAAATTGGTCTATATGTAAGGAAGGAAAGAGAAAAACTAATTTTTAGGAAAGAAAAGAAACCCTCCTGTAATAAGAGAAATATCAAATGAGTTTAGTTTAGCATTTCAAAATAGGTGCTCCCAGCTACATGATGAAATGGTAGCAAGAAAGAAGAAATTAATAGTAACTTAACAAACTTTTTATTAGGATGAGCATAAAAGATAGGTGGAAAAGTTCTTAAACAAAACCAACGGATCAGAAAACCATAAACTTGATAGAGAAACGTTTGGAAATGATGGCAAAATCCAAGAGAGATGAAATAGAACTGGCAGAACTATCCAAGACAATGAACAACTATCCAAGACATTCGTAAAACACAGTCAGACCAAAATTGAGGAGACACTGAGAAGGGAAGAAGCATCATGTTCATGAAACGAAGACTTGGAACAGAGCGCCATCAGATATTGCTTTAAAGGATGAAAAGGGAAATATTATCAACAGAGATGGAGTGATAAAAATTGCTGAGGATTTCTATATAATGCTGTACAATAGTGATATAGAAAATAACTTTGTCAATAGAAAACAACCACTGGATAAATTGGATTGGCAGTTCTGTAATTGCAAGATCAAAAAGATGTCTTACCACGAAATTTTTTAGAATCTGCCATTATACAATTACTTCCCATTGTAATTTCAATGTCAGTCGTGGCCTGTTTTATTTAGATCCTTCTATATATAACATGTTTAAGAATGACCTCAAAGATACAACCACAGGCTTAAATGCAAATTAGTTACCTTATATATATTATCTTTGTATATGTATGTTTAAATAATATATTTTGTGAATAAATTTATCTTGCGAAAAATAGGTTTTTTGTTTACCTGAAGTTTTGAATGTGGTCAGTTTGCCGACTTGTATAATTCTGTAATTGTTTTGTCTCTGCGTGCGAGAAGTTGGACTTAATTTTTTTGTAAAACTCTTAAATTGTACCCATGTTTTGTTTGTAAGGTGTGGTTGGATCTAGGTACTTATTTCCTTTATAATCCCTATCTGTCATTTATACGACCCTTCTAAATCCACTCAGTTTCTAATGTATGACAATGTGCTAGTAAAGGACATAGAATCAAAAGCTTTCTTGCAGCTCAAACATTGCTTTCATATCCCTTCGTAGTTTTCTACCTTTATTTATATATTACTCATGTTCCAAACTTTCGTGATTAAGTTATATACACACAGACACACACACGCATACACTTGATTTCTTTTAGCTTACTTTTTTCAAAGGATAGAAGTTCTTGGTATCAGAAAATAAGCTCTGCATATTTATTTATAACTCTGCTTTTGTGAAAAGATATCTTATATTTCCACTTACGTGAGGACTATACTTCATTCTATATTTTTGGAAAAAGATATTTTCGTATAATGATTTTTATCATTCCAGTTTAGTGCTTTCCCTCTTTCTCTCTCTGTATGTGCCAGGGACATTTTGTCTACATATCAATTCCTTTTCCCTCTCTTTCTATCTCTCTTAAAAAAATACTTTTCACTAAAAAATTATAAGAAAATGCAAGAAGGTGCATTTATTGTTGTTTCTGGATTTTACTATAGATATCAAAATATGAATATAGATATTTCATCAGGTAACCTGCCTTGAAGGTGGATGATTCTGGATAATTACAATGTTTTTAGTAATTTCCCATAAAATATTAGCAACTGAAATTTTAACATTTATAAGGCTACTGCATAATGAAATCTGTTTGGGTTCTACATTTTTTATACTTGAAAATATCATGCATAAAAAGGATAATTTTTCATGTTTTGGAATAATATTCCTGCATGTACTGTAATTTTGACGCATACAAGTAAATACATATAAATTCAATTTTAGATGACAAAGAATATGAAAAGTGTGGATACGGAGCTAAAATCAGTATACCTTTATGAAATCACACTGATAAAAATATTTCATAAAATATATATAAAATTTATGATAAACCAAGAATTTAAGATATAAATTTCGAAAGATATTGCCAAGAGAGAGAGAGAGAATTTAAAACCCATTTCGTGGCAGGAATTGTAAACCTCATATTCCATACGTGGTGGCATCTCCAATATTCAAGGCCTGTAACATCCAGGCAATAACAAAACGGTTCACAAGCTACACTTGGTATTGGAATTTCTTGCGTATCAACTGGATTTACACTTTCTCTGGAACAAAAGACCAAACGAACTGGTCAAACTTTACTCTGATTTTCAGGTATTGTATAAGTTTTTACGTAAGGAAGAGAAGGTATCTATACAGGAGTCGTTCCTATATATATATATATATATATATATATATATATATATATATATATATATATATATATAATATATATATATATATATATATATATATATATTTATATATATTTTATATATTTAATATATATAATATTTTATATATATATATATATATATATATATGATACATATATGGTATATATATATATTATATATAATATATATTATATATATATATATATATATATATATATATATATATATATATATATAGCATTTCTCATCTCTTTAATGTAATAAGCTTTTATTTATTGTGCGTGAACAAAAGAATAACACCGAAATCCACGAGTTGCTGTTCCATCATATCCTCGGGCACGTAAATAACCAAGATCAGTCATTTAAAAAAATTCTCACTCAAAAGACAGATTGAAAATAGAGACTTCTGGTTTACCTACGTGATGGAACGTTGCTGCGAACATGACGCGTTACTTGATTAATTTATTAGAGACAATGAATTTTTATTTGATATCATCTTTTACATGTGGAAAATCAAACCGGTCAGGTGAACGTAACATATTTCAAAAAACTAAAAAAACCAACCCCCCCCCAAAAAAATAATTTGTTGTATAATGAAATCTAAGTAAATGAAAAACTGAAAACAGAAACGTTGATATCAGTGCATTTCCTTTATTGAATTTTTCTTATCTAATAATCATACAGCTAAGGAACATGAAAGAAGTTATCTCCCGCTGAAGCAATTATTAAATAAATTAAAATTAAAAGTAATAGAGAACTTTTTTATTTATTCAATATGTCCAGCAAACAAATAATATTATATATACGTTCGCTGATATTTATGCATACTCAATATTTTTTCACATTTGTAGTACCTCGCACAGTAGCACCGAAAAATGAAGAATTTAAAGTAAATTATTTTTATGTACCCTACACTTTCGTTTTCAGTAAATGCTATATGTTTCTTTGTCTACGAGAAAGCTTATCAATGCGTTACCAAGAAACAGAAAACACCCAATCAGCTCTGTATAAAATATAGAAAATGTAAGATAAACTACAAAAGCAGTTGTTTCCAAAGTCCCAGTTTCACTTACCTCTCTACCGTGAATTAAGGATATTCTCTAGCACGTCCTTTGTGCTACTTTGGATATATGCATATATATATAGATATATTATAGTATATATATATAGATATATATATATATATATATATAGATAGATATAATATATATATATATATATATATCTATATATATAATATATATATATATATATATATATATATATATATATACTATATATATATATATCTATATATATACATATATATATTATATATATATATATATATATATATATATATATGTGTGTGTGTGTGTGTGTGTGTGTGTGTGTGTTTGTGTGTGTTTGTGCGCGCGCGCGCGCGTTTGTGTTGGTGCTTGTGTATGTGGGTTTTAATGGCGAAAATGTTTATTATGATACTACTGATTTCAAATTTTTTCTCTAAACACTTCCGTCACTACTCATGTAAACGATGATTGAAACGATCACGTCTTCCCATAGTCGGTTAAAATCATTTGTAAATATAGAAAGGATGGTCATCGATATCCTGGTTCTCCTTGGCAGTGTCACCGAGAAAATAGTTCAGTATTTGTAAATACTGTATTGTATCATAGCGTGCTGGGGGAACAAAAGAGTAGTACACTTCCTGTACGATTCCTCGATGCCTAAATGCTCTCTCTCTCTCTCTCTCTCTCTCTCTCTCTCTCTCTCTCTCTCTTCCTTTATCAGAAATTTACCAAGAATATTATTTCAGTAATTTCACACTATTTTCCTCGCTGTTATGAAAATTATTTTGTTAATTTTAATGTTCATTCGTCACGTATTCTGTACTTGGTATTACTTTTGTTGGTAATATCTGAACCTCGGAGTTATATAATTTTATTACCCTATGCATGGAAATATCTATTTCAAATCGTTGCTGAGGCAGTTTATATTGTTAGAATCTTGTATCTCTGGGGATGCCTTCGTCAATAAAATAAGTTACGTGTTTTTATAATACATCTGAAGACAGGTGCTAAGGGATTCACAACTCTTGTATATCTGTAGATTAAATTTACGAACTTACCCTGCTTACTGGGATAAAAAACAGTGGTATTTATGATAACAAATGAAGTCGTAAGGCTAAGGGAGTAATGTTTCTCATTAAGCAGTTAACAATTCTTTGAATCATCCTTGGAGACTGAATTATAAAATTTTGATTTAGCATCTTTCTATGGTTTTACTGAAAGCAAATTTCATATATTACAATTTTGTAAGCATATTATAGATGGAATCTGGATTTGAAGTTTATAAATTTAATTAACATTAAATCACACTTTCATTGTATAGCATTGACGGATTTTGTTTAGTAGAATTTGCCATGCCTGCTCTAGTTCCTTGTCGACAGATCCGCTAATACAATGATTCATCCCTAAGAAGAATTGTAGAACTTCTCTTTTCCTTGTAGCATTCAGGCATCTCACGCCACTAGTTAGATCACAAAATACCAATTACAGCAACTGGTTTTCATTTATGTTTGTGAGTGGTCAAAGGTAAGTTAGATATGCATGTAAGTTCGTCCTAATCGTGAATCTAACATAAAAAAATAATGAATAATCAAAATACCGAGCTCATTATTGTTAAACATCATAATCAGCGTACTCTTTGTAAGACATCGTTACTTATTGGAGGTTTTGGACTCCCATTCTGGAGTTTTGTAAATATTAAATAACACAGACGTTAGGTGCAGCCAAGACTAAAAACTTCCTATACAAACCATATTGATTCAGTGGACCATCATGTAACTACCAAGCATTGCATAGTTTAATTTAGAGGTTTCTTGACTTGATCATCAAGTTTCCTTCCATATAAAGATGCAACAAGGAATATAACTGATTTTCTGTATGTTGAGGTATGAAGCCTGTACAAGATAATCAAGCTAGTCACTGTAACCGGCCACTGATATCTTTTTCCTTTTCAGCAGAGAGCAAGAACTTTTGAAACCTCTGTTATTGTATCTAATTCCACCACAGCGTTAATAATCATTTTCTAAATAGTTTGTGTTTAGGAACCGATAGTCTGATGCAGATTAGAAATTTTTATCGACCAAATCAATAATTACTCATACAACTAAGTTTACTTCGCTTCGGTTTTATGTTCACTTTTTGGGAGTCTGCGCATATTCATATTTTATTTCCATAGCGTCATCAATTTGTTTCCGCAACAGGAAACTTTCTTCTATATATGTTAGAGGCTAATTATCAGCAGTGAGGTTTTCACTTGTCTTGGGGTTTTCCATACCAAAGAAAGTGGATGTGCCCAGGAATTATATAATTCCATCGTTTATTGACTCAAAAGGATTTTGCCTTGCATGAACATCATCAACGCTAATATATGAGCAGTCACGTTAAATATTGTTACAATAAAAGACATTGATGGGGACTATCTGCTATGCAAATGTTTCTTTCGTTTGTGAACATTGTCTGACACGACTAATATCAGAATAATGAAAGTTTCCTGTTTTGGTTCAGTCGTATGGTTCCAAATTAAGGAATTATCTGGATACAAAATATACTTTTCATGAGTATGATTTCCTTAGTATATATTCATATAAGATAACAAGCAATAAACATGAAAAAAACCTTGATCTAAAATTGTAACTTCCAGAATGTGAAGTTTCCATAATTTAGGGGACTGACTGCTACTTGTATGCTATTTTTGAATGACAGATTTGCATGAGGTCTGTTGTATCAGCTCACGTAAATCTCAAGGATCATTGTTATACTCAAGAATGATTACTGGAGTTAATTCAATATCAGCAATCATCTCGCTCTCCATCTTGGGGGGTGGGGTGACAAAAACCAACGCTGTAATGAAGGTACACCAAATCAAATTCAGTGGTTAGAACTACCCTTCATATTCCTAACGTATATAGGTAGCAGCCGTTGCCAGACTCACCATGTGTAAAGAAATAACAGATAATCTATTTACTGTTTTGCAACAACTAAATGGAGTAAAGATATTATTCCATATAGTACGTAATATCTCATTGTTATGAGAAGTACATTTAAGTGTGAGTATGGGGATTTTTTTTTGGGTAGCAAAGCAAGGTAAATGTTTATTTAAATTCTGAAAAAAAAGAAAAAAACAAGTCCTTTTTTAGTAGAAGTGGCCCTAAATATGTTCTCAAATTATACTCCAACAAGACATCGTATAATTTAACTGTGTAACAATCTAAAAACCCTGTCTGCTTGTTTAAAAACATTACCACCCACAGACAAGTATAAGAGAAGGTTTTATTCAAGCATATTTTCAGGAAAGATCAAGGGTGCAGCATCTGAGCATAATCTAGGCCAGACTCTTAGTGATGGTCTCAATCATGATAATAATTCTTATCATTTATGTCATGATCGTTATCAATGTGCTGATCAGAATGCCGTGCATTTGAGAAGCTTATTTCTCTATGTGTATTTACTACTTACTTTCGTAAAGAAACACAAGTGATTTGTTGTTACTCCCTCTGTCTGTCTGCTGTCGAGAGAGAGAGAGAGAGAGAGAGAGAGACTACATTAATGTCCCTATAGAGATATATTATTGTAAGAGTTCAAACTATACATGGACATCCCCATTTGACACATGGCCACAAAACCAGATGGAACACAGTGATCACTAACACTGCAGCTACTACAGAAGGCTGAATGTATCTATAAAACCAGACAGACACCTATTACCTAACATAACGGGTATAACAAACAACATGAACTAGGCAAAATTATTCGCCAAAATAGATCTACTGAAATAATACTTTCAAGTGCCAGTAGCAGAAGAAGACATAGTAAAACAACAATAGTAACACCCGTTGGCATATACATGATCAACAACAGCTGCTTCGGCCTCCGTAACTCAGGAGTCAACATTCCAAACACTAATGAACAAAAGTGTTCATCCCCCCCGAAGACCGACAAAAAGCAAAATAAGTGTTTATTCTGGGTCGAAGCACAAACAAATTCCCCGTCCCCCCCCCCCCCCCCCCCCCCCCCCACCCCACCCCTCTTCTTACACTGGCCCTCACAAAGTCCTACAGCAGTGGCAAAGGCATACCAGTGTCAGTGGACGGGAGAATGACCTGTGCTTCCTTAGACCATCTGAAACCAGCCTACATGCAGAGACCAACCTACCAGGGAGGAGCCTGCTATATCGCGCTAACTACCTGATGGAAAATCCTTTTGTCTCGCGTACCTGAGCCATGTGACAAATACAAAGAAAGCAGGAAACATAAATTCTTGAGATCACATTTCTTATATTCATTTTAGGCTCATTATCGCTGTCGTGCCATGCTCGTTATCAATGTACTGATCAGAATACTGCGCATTCGACCATATGTATCCATCCTATGAATTTCTTATTTCTCTTTTGTATATTTGCTACATTACATTCATAAAGAAACACAAATGCCTTGTTGTTACTTCCCTTTAATACCTGTCAAGAGAGAGGAACTACATTGCGGCCGGACCCCATATGCCTATTATCTTTGTAAGAGTTCGAACTAATACATCAACGATAGCCAGATCTGACCTTTCGCTTGTACATACATCCCGCATTATCACCAAAGATAAATTTAATATTGACCATTGAACTTAAAGATAAAAAGTTACAGTTTTATCTCTCCCAAAAACTAATGGGAGCCTTGCTAGTCATGAAAGCCACCTTTTGTAATATTTTCCTAAAAATAAAAAAAACCTTACTACAGAGCAGAAAATAGACACAGATAGACAAATAGATGATGAAAAGGATAACCTTGTCGCAGTTAATAAATAAAGGATAAATAAGCTATCCATTTTCTTTAGTATAAATTCCTAAGCTACAGACTATCATCTGGAGTGGGTATCAAGTATTTTTTTTATCAGCTATAAAAGGCTTCCGGTTATTCAGAAGTAAAAAATACTCAGGCTTTATTGTGTGATTTTGAGAATCTAAAATAGGTAGTATCTCTCTCCCATTGAGCAGAAAAGGGTTTTCATTTTCCCATACCGCACTGGATTTTCTCTTCACAAAAATATCATAATTTTGTGACTTTGTTCCATTTCGGGCGAACACTTTAGCTTATATTCCTTCCGTAATTTTAAAAAGGAAAAACATGAGCTGACTATTATGTTCACTTAATGTCCACATGTATCAGCAGCTCTTCGATTCGATGCAAAGCAGTTTCCTGCCCATGAAAGGAGCTTTGGATTTCACATTTACGCAGAGTAATCTCTGATTTTGTGTATCTATTGATCAAGACTCCTTTTTCTTGGAAAATGTCTTCTCATTTGTTTGCTTTTCAAAAGAAAAAGAAGACTTAATCCTCGAGGAAATAGAATGATCCAGAAGACGCCCTTCATGGCTTATTGTTGCTCAAATCATCAGAAGGATTATCTCCGTTGCTAATGTTCATATAAAAGCAATTTTAGAGCTATACAGTTAATTGTAGTAGTTGGCTCTTATAGTTTATCAACAGGGATTACAGCTGGTCTATCTTAGAGTATAGGTCGTTTTGTAGAAAAGAGGAAAGAAAGTCCGTGTTATAACTTACAGCGATTCAAGAAG
The DNA here is from genome assembly GCF_015104395.2 of Macrobrachium nipponense. Taxonomy (NCBI): domain Eukaryota; kingdom Metazoa; phylum Arthropoda; class Malacostraca; order Decapoda; family Palaemonidae; genus Macrobrachium; species Macrobrachium nipponense. Next base: position 5,247,379 of record NC_087220.1, read on the forward strand.
ATGCTAGCCTTTTAGTTCTCAGAGCCACACCTTTGTCACCCGAGTTACGAGTCATCACAGTCGACTAACTACTAGGTATGAATTCACTACTTATGTCAACAAAGGCACATTGAATATTTTGGCCTTGATCATATAAATCTGAAGTTACTTGTTCCATTTATACTCTCTCTCTCTCTCTCTCTCTCTCTCTCTCTCTCTCTCGTCTCTCTCCTCTCTCCTCTCTCTCTCTCTTAGAAATTTTGAAGAGGAAGTTATAAGACAGAAAGGAAAGTAACCGTACAACCACCACAAGGAAAATCACAGTCCTTCTCTTCTGCTGTCACGTTGTCAATCATTCTTGTTTAAGAGATCAATCAGTTAAGGGCGTTGGTAGGCAGGCGATAGGAGGAGTTTTCTTGATCTCTTAAACCTCTGTATCTCAAAGATGTTTCATGGCATCCTTGCTGTCGCATCCGTTCCTTTTCCTTCGGGAACTTCCTCTTCTTCACCTCGACTTTACTTGGAAAGGGCATTTACTTGCTGTTCCGTTCTCATCTACGCAGAGAGGTTAATCAGCAGTCAAAATGACACAGAGAGGAAACCTGCTCCCCTAAGCAGCAGATTAAATTGTCAAGAGAGAGAGAGAGAGCGAGAGAGAGAGAGAGAGAGAGAGAGGAGATGCCTGTAAGGAAAGTAATCTTTGGAAGATCATAGGAAATTTATGTACCTTTATCATGGAATGCCTAGTATGGAAAGCAAATTAATTGATGCATATAAGAAATAATTTCAAGTCTGTTGTTAGAAATGACGACCTTCATTAGGTATTTAAAATAACATATGAAAAGATATATATCTAGTAAATAGTATAGCACAAAAAAATAAATTGTCCTTTTATGTAAAGAGGTAAATGGCATAAAGTCTGGGCTGAGATAAAAGAATGACGCGCAGTGGCAAAGATTTTAGAAACATAAATTGAACATGAAGTGTTGAATTAAAGACTGAGAGTGAAACTGAGTAAGAAGGATAAGTTATAAGACAAAAATCTGAGAAAAGGACACTTTTATCTGATGGTCTGAATGTGTTCCGAGGTGTAGAGTTAGATAAAATGTACGCTTATGTTAGACAGAAGATGTTATAAAAAGTAAGTGATGCAGTGCAAAAAAAAAAAAAAAAAAAATGAATAATAAGTAGAAAAAAATAAATTTTGGGGGAGCCTCAAAGTGATCCTTAGATAAGGCAGAAAAGGGGGCTGCCAACGCTGGGCAATATATGGAGGAGGAGGATGAAAATGGGACCAAGTTGCTGCATCTGGAATACTAGGAAGGAATGAATAAGGATCAACTCCAGTAGAAAAGTATTCTGAAGGAAATGTGTTTTTTATACATGATTTCAGGCAAAGAATATTCATAAATTTACTTTAGGAAAATGAAATAAAAACGAAAGTAGTTTGTCAGACAATATGGTAGCACATAGTAAACTTGAAAGTGGTGGTTTATGAATAAGAGAAGGGTGATAAGAGGTTATCACATATTCTAGCGCTACATTATTGAGGCAAGAGAAGAGCGATTCACTAACATTCTAAGTGTGGCGCTAAAGATATAGGGTAGTCGTTTGAATAGAAAGAGACAGCAGACTGTAGGACTGTGCGAGAATCGCAGTTTAAGCAAGGAAAAGGGTGGTGTCAGTCGAGTGTTTATGGTGTAAAAGTATTACAAACGCTTAGAGTAAGAGATAAATTTGCATTTGTTTTACAGGGAAAACAAGAGTCCAGGATAAGATGAAAAACGAGGTAAAGTGGAGGAATTTGGGACGGATGGAAGTGTTGCGAAAGAATTGTGTGTTATTGATAAAGTTTGTCGTGAGAACATGTTGATAGGAGACTGACAGGGTTTGTGTAAAAGTTAGCCATAAACTGTGGCATCATGTCTACGATTAATTGGTATTACTATTAGAGATTATGTGAACATCATTTTTCCTTTCAGGAAGGTTATGTGGTAGAACATTATTTACAGATGATAATTTGTTAGTTGATTAAAAAAGAAATAAAGAAAAAAGACAATGATAAATGGAGCCAAATCATAAAAAATAAAATGGATGTGGAAAGTGACATATAGAACACTCTACTCATGAGGATTATTCAATTAAATAAAGTAATGTCAAACGATGAACATTAACTTGAATGTTATATGATGAAATGATGAATTCACATACACAACTGTAATAAATGTAACGGGTGAATATAGGAAAAGAGGACAGGGAAATCCCAAACGGGAGGAGCAAAGCAGGATTTGCCAAAGAGTCACTGAATGCGATACAACTTCATTTCTTTCTAAAGATAAATTGGAGAGATTTTCCTGCAAAAGCTACGATGATCATCCTTTCTGGGGAAATCGTTTCACTCGAACGAAATATTGTGCAAAGGTTTGCATCGGTTAATGGCTTTATGGTAAATTTCCAATGATGTTATTTATTTTGCCTTTTCAAGTAATGTAAAACGTGCAATACATATGTATGTAAAAAAATCGTTACGTAAAACGGCAAGTTTTTTTAGATTTACTGTAAAAGAGGGAATCATCCATTACATATGTATTATGGACATAGATATACATTACCAGGACAATTTATTACTATGAAAGGGTCATAAAAAGTTTGTCTGCAACTCTGTTTCCTACAGCGTAAAAATAAAGTCCAACAAATATATATCATCCTCAATAAATTACCTGTGGGTGTTACTTCCCGAGTCGCTGAAGAAGTAAGAATACGCAAGAAAGAGAAGCAAAAGAAAAAAAAAAGACTTGTTTTATTCCTGTCTCTTCAAAAAAATCTAAATTAATAATGAGAAGCAGATTGACAGATTGATAGAAGGAAAACAGCACTTTTCCACAAACTTGCATGTTTCGAAGAACGATACTTCAATGATCTGATGTGACAATGGTTCATAGCTTCAATTCTACTAAATCAAATATGCTGCAGATACTGATTTGTTGGTCCAGTTGTTTTCTAAACATGCCAATATCTCTGCTCTCTTTTTGGCCTACATGAGTATGAAAGCCAAAGTTTTTGTTACATACTTATTACATTGACTGTCTTTCTTTATTTCTTTGATTCTAATGACTTCTATTTTTTCTCCCCAGTTATGAGAGAGAGAGAGAGAGAGAGAGAGATGAGAGAGAGAGAGGAGAGAGAGAGCAGACGAGGAGAGAGAGAGAGAGAGAGGTCTAATCATAATCTATGTCTGACATTGGCCTTTACAGCATAGTTTCTTACTAATAGGGTTGCTGAACATACTTCAGCCAATAATACAAGCAAATTATTTTAATCGTCTCCAACAATCATATTAATCTTTAAAGACGAATAATGTTAAGTCCTAATCACTGAATAATCCTGTATATTTATGCATACGAAAATTTAATTCAGGAACCTTTCCGTTTGACTTTTGTGGGTAAATGCACTAACAATAACATGATTATGGAAATCATTATTATAAAATAAATAAAATAATTCTCTTATCTGTGTGTTCTCCGTAACTCGAATAGAACTCTACCAGGCTTTAAAAGTTTTTTTTTTTTCATTACGCAAGAGAAAGAGGTTTATTCTTGAATAAAATTATGAACTCCAATTCATTGCAAAAGTTTTTATCATATCCCATAACCATATAATTATGATGATCGTGCAGCTATCACTAGGAATATATTACCTTCAATATTTGATTTTATCTATATGCAAAATAGGAATGGAAATTCATGAAAAAGGAGGTATACTGGGAGGCGAAACTATTATCTTCTTTGGGGAAATGAAAGTTACAATCCCCGAGAACGGAAGTCACCCAGGGAATTATTTTAACGATCTTTAGAAGGGAAGTAAACTGAGAAGAATATACATATATCCAAAATTTTACTTTTAAATATGCTCTGTTATTTATTGTCAGGATGTGGCCATTAGCTCAGTATTGAATAGAAATTATTCCAAAACTTCTCCGTAATAAATTTTTTGAATGGTTTCTTTGAAGAAACAAGTCTACTGTTATGTAACAGTTCAAATACATGTAAAAGTAAAATTATACAGATAGCTTTCGAGAACTTGTAGGATTCTTCTTTCTAGTCAATATGATGCCTTTGTTCAGAATTCACTCGTCTCAGTTTGTTGGCCCTTCTCTAGTGAAGCTAACTTCATCAACTGAAGAAACGAAGGGTCTTCATCGCAAGTATAAATGTACGAATGGGTTATCACGTCCACTTTTATCAACTTTAGTTATTTTATTGATTAACTAATGTCCATATATTTGCATACTCTTCTCCATTGTTTTATTTTTTCTGTCATTGTTCCATCTCATGCATCTACAATGTAGATTTGTTGCAGGACAAATGACCAATCTGTGAGTTACAGCATTCCCAGGAATCACATCTCACATTTTCTTGCACCATATCAATAACATCACAAACACCGAACAAAGCAAACAGACACGTCTTACAAAGACCTAGTTATTGAAAATGAATGGATTTTGTGTGTAATATAATAATCTTTTCACTGTTTGCTAAAAGTGTCTTGTCGCAAATAAATTGGCCCTAGTTTTACAATTCCCTGTATAAAAAAGAAAAATTGCCCCCGGTCTGTTGCTTAGAAACACATTCATTTTGAAGAGGTTTTGCGGCCTGAATATCCTCCATATTTAAATAGGTATTAATCTCTGGTTTACTGTCAGTTTCAAACTATTTTTTTTGTTATTTGAAAATGAAATTTTTTTGCACGTTCTTGAGAAAATTACTTTCAAGTGACATTATTTTCTAATCCATACAACCTATCATCTTTGCCAAAACGACAAATTAGTTCTTGGAAACGTAAATTAATCAAGTTTTTCTTTGTAAATATCATTAGTGTTACAGCAAGGCCATGTAATAATAGGAGAAATACATCGCTATTTCTTTTTTAAAGTCCAACACAAGTATGAATTATTAAACCTTCGTGTTTTGAAATACTGAAAAACCTGTCTGTTTTAGATTGGAGCTTTGTTTGATTTAGCAAACGTTTTAATCAAAAGAATTGTATTTAGTCTTAAGATTTAGTAAGTTATTGACACAATATATCGAAATGAAGGAGAACCAGAGTTTTTTTTTTTTTTTTTTTTGTTTTTTTTTTTTCACGATGATAATTATTTCTTAAATCATACCCTTAATAAGCACATCGGTAACTTTTCATGAATGACCTGACAGGCTGCTCCAAGATTAAATAAAAGTAACTGATACCTAATAATTGATAACTCGATATAAAATTATATTTATCGTGACCATAAGTAAGGTTTCTTTAAGAACTCAATTTGCAAATAATGATCAACGTTTCATTTAATTTTTAGTGTTTATAAAGGATAATCCACCTGCAGTTGACGGTGACACGATTTCGTTTCGAGTAGAGAGCAGCACTGTATTTCCTGGTTCCAATACCTTACATGAGAAATAATTAATTACTGGACATGCCGAATAGTATAGTTTTAGGGCAGTTTACTGTTACTATTACTCTACGTATGCTTGACGATCAGGGCTACCCCTCCCACCAAAAAAATCTATTTCGGTAGTATTTATGAGAACCGTTTTAGATCAGTCTCTGATATTCTTTTGAACTCGGCGTATGACCAGCTTCAAAGGTAACTGAATGCCCAAAATGAGGCACTTTCCGTTCTACGTTTTTTTCCGAAAACGAATAATTTGGGAGAAACGTGGCTGCAATTCATGTCATTAAAATTTAATGGTAAATTTTTTGTAGGTGGAGAGATATCTTTGTTTGCTTTTATTTCAAAGTTTATCCAATTTTTTATTTTATTATTATTATTTAGATTTCAAAATATAGCTTGAAACTATCCCAATTCTTTCTGATTAGCTGACCCACTTCATCAAAACCTGGACCCATTTTTAAACTCATATCAATATGAGTTTAAAAAATGGGTCCAGGTTTTGTTGATGAAGTGGGTCAGCTAATCAGAAAGAAGTGGATAGTTTCCAGCTATATTTTGAAATCTAATAATAATAACAATAATAATAATAATAATAATAATAATAATAATAATAATAATAATATAATAATAATAATAATAATAAAAATAATAATAAAATAATAATAATAATAGAAGCCTGAAAATATATGGGGCAGAGGAAAAACACCATCAGCTTCCTCAAAAATACAATGCGCAACTGGAATACAATACTTACAAGCTCTGGAATAAGATTAGCAGTTAAGGTTAATCATAGAGAGGGATCTTCCAGGCGACTCACTGTCCCCACTACTCTTCGTAGTAGCCATGATACCATGACAAAAGTACTACAGAAGATGGATGCGGGTACCAACTCAAGAAAAGAGGCAACAGAATCAACCATCTGATGTTCATGGACGACATCAAGCTGTATGGTAAGAGCATCAAGGAAAATATATACCCTAATCCAGACTGTAAGGATTGTATCTGGGGACATCAAGATGGAGTTTGGAATAGAAAATGCGCCCCTTAGTCAACATACAAAAAGGCAAAGTAACGAGAACTGAAGGGATAAAGCTACCAGATGGGAGCACATCAAACACATAGATGAGACAGGATACAAATACCTGGGAATAATGGAAGGAGGGGATATAAAACACCAAGAGATGAAGGACACGATCAGGAAAGAATATATGCAGAGACTCAAGGCGATACTCAAGTCAAAACTCAACGCCGGAAATATGATAAAGCCATAAACACATGGGCAGTGCCAGTAATCAGATACAGCGCAGGAATAGTGGAATGGACGAAGGCAGAACTCCGCAGCATAGATCAGAAAACCAGAAACATATGACAATACACAAAGCACTACACCAAGAGCAAATACGGACAAGATATACATAACACGAAAGGAAGGAGGGAGAGGACTACTAAGTATAGAGGACTGTGTCAACATCGAAAACAGAGCACTGGGGCAATATCTGAAAACCAGTGAAGACGAGTGGCTAAAGATTGCATGGGAAAAGAAGGACTAATAAAAGTAGACGAAGACCCACCAGAAATATACAGAGACAGGAGAATGACAGACAGAACAGAGGACTGGCACAACAAACCAATGCACGGACAATACATGTACCTAGGGAAATAACACTAAACAAAACACTGCTAATTCTGATGGAGAAACAAATCTGCAGTTGCATAACTGCGCAGTTATTTTATAAAAATTAATCTTCAAAAAGCTTTCTAGAAGATCTGTACTATTCTTCTTTTCAATCTGACTCAGAGAGGAAAAGTCATAAGACAAGAGAAGTTGTTTAAATATTAAGGAACCCAGTTACTAGAGCATTAAATTCAGGCCTTTTAAAAGGTATATTTTTCGAGTTTAACATCATTCAAGTTCGCAAAGTAAATTTTTATTAATCTCTCCATACAAATTTTTCTCTCGGTTACTGTTTCTTAAAACAACGATGTAATCGTGCGTGGAATACATTATTGTCTGCTTCTCTTCGAGAGACATACAATTATGATTTGCAAATAGTAAACCTCATAAATCACTTAATATCGTCACTATACCCCAGGAAGAACTTACAGCAAGTGTGGTAATTTAAAAGATGAATGTTTAACGTAAACTAAATAATCCTGCCAAGGAGCACAAAACACTTGCGATTATAATTCCCTTTTGCGTGTTATTCCCAAGGTAGAGTAGTGAATTCCATGTTATTACTTTGGATTCAATATATATGAGCACAAAAAGATACGTGTAATAACAAAACTCCATTACTATCACTTGTGTCATTACTCCCGCTCTAAAGTATCTGAAGTTGTTATTTCGTAGCAATTATCATGAAATCATATCTGTCATAATACAACTGATATGTCACTTTGTTTGCTTAAAATCAACGAACATGGGATATGAACAATTTTCATGCGTATTTTGCCTGGTGCCTTCATCAAAAGAACTAATTTCTTTTATTGTCATTCAATCATCCTTTTTATTAGCTACAGAAAACCTGATTATCAGGTTTTTCGACAAACTACGTTACAAACAAGAAAATAAATGCAATTATATACTGAGATGTGGAAAAGTACACCATGGTTTCTAGAATCAGAATTTTTTTTCATATTTGCCTTAAGAAAAAAAAACAAGTACAGAAAACCTTGCTTAGTATCTGCTTTAATTCACTATAAAAGGAAATCACTAAAAAAAACTCTTTATGGATTTTGCATGTTTTGAACTTTCCATTGCAAGTGATTCATAGCAAATTAATTCCGTTCCATGTTACATCAGTTATAAAGTACTGAAATTCTGATTGTGAACCTCTAATGATATTAATTCATGATCATTTTTGAAGAATACAAGAAGATTCTATCAAGCCCATCTTTTCCAGAAACGAATTTACATTCTACCACGAGCAGTAGCTAAACTTTCAAAAGTGTAAATGCATCTAAGAGTGTTAAGCCAACTTCAAGGAAGCCCTGAATTGCATCAAGTAAAAAAAAGTGTTGCATCTGTTGAGACGAATGATTTACTCGATTCATAATATAAAGCAAGATGTGAAATAATCGGTGTTTTGAGAGAATGAAGAGGGGACATAAGCCCTTGTTTCCATACCTGTTTATTCCTAATGATCAGAAATTATCTGAAGGATAACTGTAATGTATGAATAGGAGAAGATTGGTTTAACGTTCTGCTATTAGCTTTTTTGGGAGAAAGAGGCTGTTTATTAAAGTTCGACAGAGTTCTGTAATGTTTTCAGGAAGATTTAGGCTAGGAAAACACCAGTAACAAGTGTACAAACACCAACCTGCCCTGAGGTAGTGATAGAAAACGATCAAGCAAAGATTCTCTGTGACTATGTATCAGAAAATATAGGTGATGCGTGCTAATTGACCAGACATGACGTTGATTTATAAAATCAAGAAGAAAGTGCCACTCATGGATGTTGCAATACCATGGGACACCAGAGTGGAAGAGAAGAGAGAAAAGATTGATAGGTATCAAGACCTGAAAATGAAATAAAGATATGGGATATGTCAGGGGAAATACCCATAATCATAGGATCACTAGGCACACGATCCCAAGATCCCTGAAAAGGAACCTGGAGAAACTAGATGCCTCGCAGTAGCTCCGGGACTCGTGCAGAAGAATGTGCTCATAGAAAAACAGTGACATAGTGAGGAAATTGATGGGCTCCTAAGGATGCAGAATGCAACTCGGAACCCCACACTATAAAAAAACCACCCAGTCGAATGGGATGATTGTGATAGACGAAAATAATAATATTAAATAATAAAATTATTGAGAATGATAATGCAATGACAAATTCTGCTCACCATCATTGACATCGCTGAAGCCTAGGGACGGGTATTAATATCACAGTGAAGAGTTGTTTTCCTTTAATGTAAACTTCTCTTCCTTCAGTGTGGGTGGAGCCTAATGACGTCATAGGTTAACGTCAATATTGTGTTCAAATACATTACTTACGATTTTTGATGGACTCTGGCTAGGAAACTCACTTTTCTTTGATAAGTACCAGAATTATTAAACTTGGTTCTAAATAATCTTGCAAAAATTACGTATGGTTATAAAACATACACTTGCCAAGTTTCACCTTTATCAGATGTTTTAATAAAAAGGTGTTGCCGAAAACAGTGTTTCATCGGCTTTGAATCCCTTAGCAGTGTGTCCTTCTTTAAATAAATAATTTGCTCTCTGGTAAGGTGGTAGCCCAATACCAATAAATAGAAGAATGACGGTAACATTCACATCTCCACTAATAAATCTAGAATGAACATCTGTTAGAGAAAACAAAGGAATAGTTGAGTCTTTACATTACGTCATTTTAATCCTTGCTACATCTCTGTGTAACATTATCTAGTTATTGTGTCAAAAACAGAGCGGGTGTCCTCTCATGCCTTGTCAGGATTAACCCTCGAGATCAAAAGATGCTACGAAACGTCTCATGTTTAGCTAAAATGTGAGTTTCCCTCTTAATGCGCTTCACGTAATGAGACTCGAGATCCGCGAATTCATTCTATTTTCCCCTCCTTATTCTGCTTCAGGTTCAAGTAAGAAGGTACGCCTTTGTCATAAGAGACGTTGGGGCGGGGTATCAGAAATTGAAACTAAAATAGAATTATGCACGATTTATATCATGAAAACTCTCTCTCTCTCTCTCTCTCTCTCTCTCTCTCTCTCTCTCTCTCTCTCTCTCTCTCTCTCTCTCTCTCTCTCTTAATTGGATTTTGTAATACGATACCCTTGATCTGCTGGACTTTCGTCCACTGCATATAATACAAAACGAAATTATCCTTCAGGATCACCTCTCTCTGGTAATTTACTGAGATAACAGACACGAGCAACGAGATCGTGTGAGCCTCTGATACTGCAAAATATATTTGTTTCCCTTGCTGTAGTTGCTGTTCGTTATCTGTAGAAATGGGTTTTGTTAGTTGTCTAAATACAGTGTATTATGAAGTACATTATATTCCTTCTTTTTGGCATAGATGGATAAGCTTTATTCATTCGTTCATCCAGGTTTTGGATTAGTTAGTACTTTCAGTAATATATTTCTATACTAGTTTCGATACACTTCGTATATATACAGTACAATAATAATCATTACCCCCAAAATATCATTACTGGAACCTACTGCATATCATAAGGTTAAGGTTGAGTATAGGGAAATGATAAGAAAAATAAAAAGTACATTATTTTGTGTCTACTATAAAACTTTATTGAAAACATTCAAGATTGTTAGGAACATCTCAGGAACAGTGGTTTTTCAAGGGTACGTTCGATCATCCAGCCTTCCTTGCCATTTTTCCTAATAGTTAAGATGGTGTCTAAGAGTTACCGTTATTATTGATCTTTCCTTATTCTCTTTTAGTGCTACCAACCGTCTGGTTTGTGAATATATCATTTAGGCCACTAAGGCAAATCCATACACATTTTCTGATTGGTACTATAACCGAGTTATTAGCGTAATTACAGAAATTAAAGAGGACTGCAGTCCATTCACGAATAGGGTATTCAAAGCAGAGTGACGCATTGTGTTGAGCAGTTAGAATAATGTATGAGAGGTTTATGATACAAAAAAATTGAATTATTGACGAGATTATTCAATCCTATGTGTTCCAGAAGGTACATACACTAGTCAAAGAAACATATAAGGGCAGAAATTTGTATATAGGGGAGGAGAAATAATTCTTTTTAAAGTTAACTTTTTTCTTTCGTCTGGAGCTGGAGGGCAAGTAGTGGTTTGGATTCTTTGGTGGAGATGTCAAAGTGTCTCCATAGGTGATCATAATTAAAACGCCAGTCGAAAGAGACCCCCTTTCTGAAACTTCAGGTTAAATGTGCACCAGTATTTAACAGTGTAAGCTTTATTCAATACCTGTCATTCCTATGACCGGATAAGTAACCTAAAATTATGACGAAGTACTTAAGTGTTCAATAGCAGAAAGCATGACTAGGATTTACCAATAAATACTTTGTCACTTACTTTATATTAAAACATCTCATATATTCTAATATCCTCTGAAACTATACCAGATATTCACAGTACATGAATTCTTCATTTCCTGGATCCCATATCCGTTTGTTATCGCCTTAAAAAAAAAAAAAAATCACTATCCCGAAGAGGCTTGCAAGACCAAAAGTCTAGGAAAGACAATTAAAAACACCTATCATTCTGTATATTTAAAATTATATAACACTACTGATGAATATGATGGTTGTTGAGTGGTGTCAGAGGTAGCTGTAATTTTTGTCTGAGACTGAGATGTAATAGAATCGACAGTGATGTGCATTTATCAGAAATTATCAGAAGATATGATTGAATGGAGACCAGAAAAGGTACCTGGAAAACTTTTATCCATGAGAAATGTCTTATAGGGTTTGAGATGTTACCTTGATGAAGATGCCTGGTTTTTGTGCAAAATGTACTAAAAATAAGAGAGGTTCATGCTATTGGGGCTCGAGTTTGTAAATAAGTCCAGTTGTAAAGTGGAAAAGGACTTTCATATATAGTTATGATACTTTTTAAAGTCAATAAAGTATCTTTAAATTGCTCCTCTTTATTATTTCATTGTAATATTCAGAGGGGGGGAATTCTAGACTAAAATGAGGGAATGTAAACCAGTCCCAGTAATTCTCCCGGGGGAAATATGGACTACCATGGGATACATAATCGGTGTCCTAGTGTTTTTCCGGAATAAGATTTCATCAGCGTACCTGACAAAGATGACACTTTTTCACAGGGTATCTTACATCCCAACCTAATATTTTACTGTATTTTGTATTCTGTATTACGAAAGCTGCATAATTCTGGTAATTATAAGTGAAACACCGACTTCTAGATATCACCAGCAAACTCAGAGGAATGTCTTTCGAAGATATAATGGATATTCGTGAAAAGTCCAACCTTTATAGTAGTGCGAGATCGGTAGTATATAAGGATTATGCCATGAGGTCGAGTGCTAGAATCCTTGAAAAAAATGGTTTCCACTAGTAATCCGAGAAATTACTTTCTATCAATATTTCTCCATTGAAAAGTTATATAATTAAAAATCAATTACCAAGTGAAGAAAACTTTGGCATTCGTCGTAACCCATTTGATATTTTTCCTAATAGGACAGTGATGATCATTGTAATAGATAGACTGGATTATAGAGGTCATTCAGTAATATATTATAACCCATGAAAAATTTTTTGTAAAGCAAGTTTTAAATGTTGTTCCAAAGTTAAATTCTACCAAAGAAATCAACAAACTTTTGCTTTATAGACCATATATTATTATCTTTCTGCACCTTATGGTAGTCAAACAAATGATGAAACTTGGTTGCCTTGGATATCCGGGTGTACTCCTCAACCAAAAAAGGGCCTATTATTCATTTACTTGCTCAAGCTTACGTAGGGTTTGCCACGGGCCTCCTAACTTCTAAACAATTGCGCAAATCGAATCACAAAAGCTGTCCTGCAACTACGGGGACAATGACTTATCATAGCCACCATTCTTGAAGCCTTGACAAGATATGAATATCAATCAGAATTTCAGAGACAGCAGTTTATCATTACCTTGTGGGAGGAATCAGGACGTCATATGTTTACGCCATGTATAACTTTGAACCCATACATAGAGTTATTCAGCCACTGGCTTCGGTTGCTTTATTTTACTCTTATGAATATACTTTTTTCTTATATAAGTAATAAAGAATGTTGCCGAAAATTATATGGCTCAGTAATATCTTTGTCAAATGCACAGAAAAAAAGTTATTCCTGAAAAACACCGGGACAAAGACTCTGAATCTCATAGTAGTCCAAGCCACACCCCACTCCCCAGAATTCTAGACTGGGGGTAAAAACGGGTTGTGGCACCGGCGCTTGTGCCCTGATGAAAGCTAGAAATTTTTCATCTCTGTTGAGTTAAGGTAAGTACACGGCCGAAAAACAGCTAGTGTTGATGACTTGTGACAGTTTATACTGCGCGCTTTGGCTCTATTACTGAAGTAGTGTTTCATTTAGCTCGATAACCCATGGTAGGCGATCATACGCAAAGATAGAAATCGAGCTTCACGTAATACTGTTAAACTTGGTTATATACATATAATATAACATGATTTAATTTAATCTTGCATGTCGTGCTGTTATGAGGTAATGTGATCAGACATTATTAAGACCCTCTAACTTGTTAAGCGATATAAATGTTAGTTATTCAAAGCTATATGTTCTCCAAATAATATTTAACTTTGCCAAAACAATAAAGGGTACCCAAGTGGTGTACTATGTTGTTGAGCATAAAATACCTATTTTATTTAGGCAACTAATCATAACTCAGATACATTATTTTCCTCAAGACAGAATTGCCACTGAGGAACAGTAATTCAAATTTACATAGTTATTCAATTATTTAAATGTAGTTATATTAAATCTCCTTTTCAGTTCTGCAAACTGAATAAAAATGCCAAATACAGCAAAGTATATGCCGGAGTATAATGACCACTAGTAAATATGTATATCACCGCACTGTTAGCGTATTTGGTCTTTTGAATGTTTCTTAAATTTCCTTCTATAATCAACCGAAAAATAATAGTTAAATATTTGATAACATTGTCCAAGGGACGAAGATAACCGATAACTCGATGAAAAACAGAAAATACATATATAATCAAGTGGAGTTAATGGGAATTTATCTCATTGTAGCTGAACTGAAAACTTTTTAGCTTCATTTAAGTTTGGTTTTAAAGCAATTATTAGTTATTATTTATTTCTACATGGATGAGATACGAAGTATGCATTTGAGTATGCAAAAGAATACATGTAGGGTGAAATATGAATGCTCGTAATCCGCTGCGACTGAACAAACATTTTCTGTCGAGTTCCGTCCACTCAAACAGAGAATTTGCTTTTCTCCCACTAATTAGTGGACGCCAGGGAAAACTGTATTCAAAGTTTTGGAAATGAATTCATTTCAGTGAAATACTAAGTGGTTTTCCTGAGTGACGAAGCTCAGGTAGGATTATCCTCTAAACTGCAGAGAAAAGAGCGAGCCTGCGATGGAATAAGAGTGGAACTTTAACAGTGATACGCACGATTTTTTTTTCATATCGTCAATAAAATCGAAAACAGTATATCGATATCTTTAAATGTCTAGGAAAGCCAAATCATTACGATTTTTCATCCATTTCTAGATATAATTTGTTTTTAGATAATTTAAACTTTTAGTAGAAGTTCACATATATTTTCGTAATCACAGAAAGAACTTACATTACGAACTGAAAAAAGATCGAGAAGAATAGAAATGACAGACATAAAGTAAAAGCACATATCTCTGGCTCCTAAACAGTGTCATTAAAGAGAGGCAGATATAGAGAAGTTGAAAATATTTCTATATCTAAGCCTTCCTGGTAAGCATACGTTTCATAAAGAAGAGAGCAGCTTGAGTGCGGAGCACGTTCAAATCGTTTAGTTTCGTCTAACATTAAGTTCGCTACACTTTTTTATTTATCGTACATTCTTAAACATGTATCATTTCCGGATATGTATGAAGTGTTTTTTTTTTTTTCTTTTTTTTTTTTAAGAACGACTCTTATATTATGTAACTAAATATTATATTAGCTATTCAAACAATATGTTAAGAATGATGGTGGAATGGAAATAAACTGGAGAGATGTTTCAATAGTTCTTGCTAGCTTGTTCAAAAGAAGCCTTGAAGGGTTTGCGACTTAAATGAAAATGATTTTGACCCTCTTCAGCAATACAAATGGGCAATTAGGAATGGTGACATTTTTGCAGACCTTAGCCACTGTGTTTAGTATAAAACCTACAATATTTCACGATTTGCATATTTTCTTTCACTAATATCGAACAGTTTTTTTTTCTTTCATTTTTGCAAGGAATTTTCTGTGTGTACTCTTTATCAAAATTGGATAAGATTTCTTTAATACAGCAACCATCAGAATTTGTTTTTATTACACCAGAATACTTCAGTTACGGGCTGCTCAAGGGGAAAGAGCCCGTGTCAGCAGGTGGCGGGCTTAATCTAAAATCTAAAATACAAACAACTTAGAGTTTTTGTGTAAGAACTGACTTTTACATTTGTTACCCCTGGTAGACATGATTCCCAATCTTGCCCCGTACTAAACAGTAACCAAGCACTAATGAGTTAAATACAGTGCTGACCCTTAGCTCGCTTTTCCTCAGATGCCCGGTTGTAATGTATTTAATAAACAAAGCATGGTTCTCACGTAAACCTCGCAACCAAGAGAACTATTTTAAGGCCATGCCCACAGATACAAGCCATTTAACGGCCTAAAGGTGTTTGAGCTGTGGCTAACTTTACTCGAAAGTGGTAAAAGAATATTTCTATACCACAGTGGATATGAACTCGGTTCATACACCAAACTTTGATGATTAGTGGACTAAATACGGCAGATTGTACTGCTTAGAAACAATCGCTTAAAGGTCAGAGCATGCATGCGACGTCGTCAGCTTCAAGACGAGACTGCCCAGGACAGATAGAGAAAGACAGAGACAGGGAGGACAATCAGAAGTCAGACAAAGCAAGGTTCCAACGGGAGTATCCACTTCAGATGACTTTTACTCCTATCTATCCATAAAATCCTGTCCTGTCCAGGACAAAGAGAAGTAGCCAGCCTTTCCTGCTTTTGATGAAAAGTCTCTAAGAAATATTACAAATAGAAAATTTGAACTGAAAAGAGATCATAATTAACAGTATAAATACTCAGTATATATTTATATAGTATCTATATATATATATATATATATATATATATATATATATATATATATATATATATATATATATATATCATTCGAGCTACAAATGTCCTTTAATATCTAGTTCGCTCTACTCGGAATTGATATATTTTCATATATGTACCGAGGAGGAATTTTAGTTGATAAATAATTTCGTCCCCCCATGGGATAGAACCACCGTCCAGTTGGACAGGGAATGAAATCAGGAACGGACAGTGACGCTACCGAGTCTGCTAGCAGAGAGGCTATAAGTTCATATCGATTCTGTCCATTACAAATCACCGCCGATCTCGGTGTATTCGTAATTAGAATCGATATGAAACCCCCTCAACCATGCTAGCCGATTCGAGCATTTGACCCACGCAGCCTTGTTATGAATACTTATCACATCACCGTGATTCATATAAATCATTCGAGCTACAAATGTCTTTTAATATGTAATTCGTCTACCTTGGAATTGATATATTTTCATATATGTACCGAGTGGGAATTTTTAGTTGATAATAATTTCGTCCCCCAATGGGATCGAACCACCGTCCAGTTGGACGGGGAACGAAATCAGGAACGGACAGTGACGCTACCGAGTCTGCTAGCAGAGAGGCTATAAGTTCATATCGATTCTGTCCATTACAAATCACCGCCGATCTCGGTGTATTCGTAATTAGAATCGATATGAAACCCCCTCAACCATGCTAGCCGATTCGAGCGTTTGACCCACGCAGCCTTGTTATGAATACTTATCACATCACCGTGATTCATATAAAATCATTCAGCTACAAATTTCCTTAATATCTAATTCGCTCTACCTCGGAATTGATATCCTTTTCATATATGTACCTGGGGGGGAATTTTTAGGCTATGTCTGTTTCTTTTTTATTTAACTATAAGGTGGCAAAAGCTCTCAGCCAAGCAAAAGTAACCAATCGAAGTTTAGTGGAACAGGTGAGAGGCTAGCGACAACGGAACCTCAGACAAGAAACTATTTTTACTCTAAAATATTACTACTTAAGATTACATATAATTTCAATGTAATGCAAGGATACTACGCAGGTATTATCAGGTTTATTACCAAATGCCATACAATTTAAAGTTACCGTCAACATGTGATTCATCCTTGCTAAATTTTCAACTACCATTAATTGGAAGGAGTAAAATACTCTCTGAACCATATTGAATTGAAACAAAAGCTTTTGTTAGACTCTTGATTGTCCGGGATTTGGAACAACAGTAAAGCTCACATTTATCACCAATGATAGCCATGTGCCGAATTTTGTCTAGATCGGTCAAGCGATTACCACATTAATTTTTATATACGATATGTATGATATATATGTGGATAAACGTGTATGCGACATGTATATATATATACATATAAATAAATATATATATATATATATATATATATATATATATATATATATATATATATATATATGGTTACAGAAAAAATATCCAAGTCGGATAAGTTTAGGAAAGTGCGTAGTGTAGCAAAAATCTTTAGTGTGAGGTTAGTTCTCTATTTGCAAATCTTGTTATCTATGACATCAGTCTCACACCTTTGTCCTCATCCCATGTCAGCTATCTTCCTTAAAAATCTATTTTGTTTAGTATTCTTTTAAATGAAATATCTAAGTTTATACATCCGGTGACTGATATTGACGATCTTACTAAACACTTTAATTTTATAAAGTTGGACTCTATGTACTTTATACCAGAATATTATTATAATAAACTATTTTTATCTTTTGCTTTGTGCATTTGATTGAATGATAGTTTTTATTAACAGTAAACTATTGAATTGTTTACCTGTGTTGTCGGGTCTGTTCAAGTGATTCTTTGAATGTCGATCTTATAGACCACTATTGGGAATATATGAAGCTTCAAAACTTAATTTCCTAATTTTATTTTATAAGCTTTTTACAACAAAAAATTTTCAGAAATGAAAACAAAATTCATTACTTCCTCAATATGAGCTTTATTGATTGTTGTTTCAATAGATTGTCACGTAACCTTATTTCCATTGAAGATAATATTTTCGATATCCAGTTACGTTAGTTAAACGCTAAAATTGCTGATTAATGATAAAAAAAAAAAAAAAAAACTAGTTTTTGGTTTATTTAAAAAGAATTTTTTTTTTCTGTGTAGTAAAATTGGTCAAATTTAATAATCATATGAACAGCATTCCGAAATCGTTTCGTGCGCTTTCACCTAATTATGCAGGATAACTTAACCATTCCAGGAATGAGACACAGATCTTCCCTTCCACCCAACCGCCAACCCACGTCCCTTTCCCCACCCGTCTTCCCAAAATCGATGAAGAATGGTCGAGGTCGTTTGCAAACGTTTTAGCATGAAATCTGAGCTTGAGTATATTTCCTGGAGTCTAGGAAAGCTACTATTTTGCATAGTCTTTTTTGGAGGAAACTGGTGTTTCCTTATTCGTAACTTTACTGTAATACTTTCCTTGATAATTTTGATTCTATTGCCATTTACCCTCAAGGGTTGGAGAAAACAAATTTGTTTATCACCGCAAATTGTTATAATTTCAATAATCATGACATGATATTCATGCAATATTTTATAAAGATGAAAAAGGATTAATTGATAATATAAAGATACTAATAAATAATAGTTAAAGGTTATTAAACATTCATTTCATACTGCAATGTCGTGTGGTTTTGTTGTGAGAAATTCTACTTATATGATGGACAAAACAAAAAATCGCGTTCTTCTTAAAATATAAAAATAAATTCAAGAAAAATCAGTAAACAGGAAATAAAACCCTTAAAACTGTAATATTGATAAGAAAAGCAGCTTACAATTAACTTCTATGTTACTTCAATTTCGAAATAAAACACTAAATTATGGTCCGGTAGAATATAAAGGAAACTTTTACTTTCAACATAAAAAAATGTTGAAAGAAGAAAGAACCAATCCCCAGAAACGTTTACCCAAATCCCACACCAGTTTAAAGTAAGACGTTTCCCTTTAACGGACAGACGTTAGGGGAATATTTAAACTGATTTTGGAACAGACGGTGTGGTTGACTGAAGCTTTATGTGAATTGAGAAAGGTCTTTTTTAATAATAATAATAATAATAATAATAACTAATAATAATAATAATAATAATAATAATAATAATAATAATAATAATAATAATAAAAATAATGATAATAATAAGGTAAGAGCATCAAGGAAAATAGATTCCCTAATCTAGACTGTAAGGATTGTATCTGGGGACATCAGGATGGAGCTTGGAATAGAAAAAATGCGCCTTAGTCAACATACAAAAGGGGCCAAAGTAACGAGAACTGAAGGGATAAAGCTACCAGATGGAGGCAACATCAAACACATAGATGAGACAGGATACAAATACCTGGGAATAATGGAAGGAGGGGATATAAAACACCAAGAGATGAAGGACACGATCAGGAAAGAATATATGCAGAGACTCAAGGCGATACTCAAGTCAAAACTCAACGCCGGAAATATGATAAAGCCATAAAACACATGGGCAGTGCCAGTAATCAGATACAGCGCAGGAATAGTGGAAATGGACGAAGGCAGAACTCCGCAGCATAGATCAGAAAACCAGGAAACATATGACAATACACAAAGCACTACACCCAAGAGCAAATACGGACAGACTATACATAACACGAAAGGAAGGAGGGAGAGGACCTACTAAGTATAGAGGACTGTGTCAACATCCGGAGAAAATAGAGCAACTGGGGGCAATATCTGAAAACCAGTGAAGACGAGTGGCTAAAGAGTGCATGGGAAGAAGGACTAATAAAAGTAGACGAAGACCCAGAAATATACAGAGACAGGAGAATGACAGACAGAACAGAGGACTGGCACAACAAACCAATGCACGGACAATACATGAGACAGACTAAAGAACTAGCCAGCGATGACACATGGCAATGGCTACAGAGGGGAGAGCTAAAGAAGGAAACTGAAGGAATGATAACAGCGGCATAAGATCAGGCCCTAAGAACCAGATATGTTCAAAGAAACGATAGACGGAAATAACATCTCTCCCAAATATGTAGGAAGGTGCAATACGAAAAATGAAACCATAAACCACCAGAGCAAGCGAATGCCCGGCACTTGCACAGAACCAGTACAAAAAGAGGCATGATTCAGTGGCAAAAGCCCTCCACTGGAGCCTGTGCAAGAAACATCAGCTACCTTGCAGTAATAAGTGGTACGAGCACCAACCTGAGGGAGTGATAGAAAACGATCAGGCAAATATCCTCTGGGACTATGGTATCAGGACGGATAGGGTGATACGTGCAAATAGACCAGACGTGACGTTGATTGACAAAGTCAAGAAGAAAGTATCACTCATTGATGTCGCAATACCATGGGACACCAGAGTTGAAGAGAAAGAGAGGGAAAAAATGGATAAGTATAAAGATCTGAAAAATAGAAATAAGAAGGATATGGGATATGCCAGTGGAAAATCGTACCCATAATCATAGGAGCACTAGGCACGATCCCAAGATCCTGAAAAGGAATCTAGAAAAACTAGAGGCTGAAGTAGCTCCAGGGCTCATGCGGATGGGTGTTCCTAGAAACGGCACACATAGTAAGAAAAGTGATGGACTCCTAAGGAGGCAGGATGCAACCCGGAACCCCACACTATAAATACCACCCAGTCGAATTGGAGGACTGTGATAGAGCAAAAAAAAAATAAATAAATAATAACAAAAAATAACAATAATAATGATAATAATGTGATATAATATATCTAAAAACGATATCAAACCCATTAGACATTGTATATATTTAAAATATTTAAACACAAAAGTAAAAAACACGTACTGTTAATGAAGAACCAGGTAACAGACGATTTACTACGAATGTATACTATATTTTCAGAGGTGTTACAACATTAATAGTAATGTGAACAAAAGAACGAGAAGATCTGAAGTATTGTGCTAATGACCCTTGTATCTGAATCTAAATCTGAATCTTACGAATGCGGATAAGTACTGTATTTTTTTTCTTTCGCTGACAGAGAACAACATTGCTGGAAACTTTAACATAAAAATAACAATAATTTCTCATGAAAGCGCAATGATATTCAATTTCAATTAATCAAGAATGTTGTCTACCCTAACACGGTATATGTGCGAAACATATGAGTCCAAAAATGTATGCTGAATGAGTGATCAATATACCATTTTACCATTTTAAATAGTTATTACTTAAGGAGAAAGGATTATTAGAAAATATTATATCATCCTTAGCAAAATCTGATTTATTTCTGCAATGTACTTTATAGTTTTCGGAACAACAATAATGCTTTGTCATTATAAAGTTAGTGTCAAAAATCTATTGAAAATAATAAAAGACCTTATCCTGAAGCAGACACCTGAAACCTAAAACCATTGCTATGAAAATA
This sequence comes from Macrobrachium nipponense, assembly GCF_015104395.2. Classification (NCBI taxonomy): domain Eukaryota; kingdom Metazoa; phylum Arthropoda; class Malacostraca; order Decapoda; family Palaemonidae; genus Macrobrachium; species Macrobrachium nipponense. The sequence continues at coordinate 5,269,013 of NC_087220.1, forward strand.
TTTTTCATAAAAAAAAAACGATTTTAATGACGCTTAATGACTTTTACTGAGAGTGCCTTATGGCCCCATATTGTGGGGAGTCTGTTTGTACCTATATAGAAAATTAAGGGTTATGCAAAAGAGGTGTTACGACCCCCTAAGAAATGGCCCCTAGAATTTTAGAAGATGACCAATACCTTCCTGGGCAGTGGGAGGGGAATATATGGTAAAAAATTGGTACCCCTAACTTTCATCGTCTGGGCGAGCAAAGCGAAGAGACAGGCAGAAATGGCCTTATATGTATATATATATATATATATATATATATATATATATATTCAGTTGAGTCTATGGTAATTTAGAGAGATTTAAGTCTATGGGGCAACAAAGGAAATGCACCACCTGAAAAGAAGGAATCATAGAAAAATCAAATAATAATAGAACAAAGCTCAAAAACTACAAATCGAAGCCCTCAGCTTCAAAACTGGGGGGAAGAAGAAGGCTACAGTAACTCTAATTCCCCGGCCTAAGAGGTGATGACCATGTCATGAAGCCTCTTCATGGGGAATAATGAGTACCTAAATCATCTATTCTAATGCACTCACTTTGTCCAGCAACATTATAATACAAAATATCACTTAATCAGTCCTTCCATACAATAAAATGCCAAATTTTGGCAATTTCAGTGTCTGGAACAGTCATATTCCAAAATGGCTGCCCTGCTGAGAATGTCCCATATTACAAATGTCTACCCAAAATAATTCTGATACTTCATATTCATAGATTGCAAAAACACTTTGAAACTCGATGCACATAAATACTTAGCGACACTCTAGGCTGGATCCAGGACTATTATGTTCGCTGAGGGACATTATTTCCATATATTCAAATGAAACAATTTTCCGGTGATGCAGATAAAAGTAGAGTAAACTTAGATGAGATAATCTTTTGCATCACCAGACATATTTTTTCACAAAAAAAGAAAACTTTTTCTTTTCCAGTTGTTAAGGTCCACTTATTGGCTAAGGATGGTCTCCTTAAGAACTCATCTCATAAAATGGATCCTGGCTGCATCACACACTAAAACAACAACAACAAACCCATACAGAAAATTTATTGGGTACTTAGCCATTCCCTACATAGGAGTAAACACGCGCCTCTGTAGCAGGAATATTATTGCATCCTGCAGTATAAATAAATTCCTTTCGCAACTTGAAGAAAACGACGTATAAGATTCCTTTTTTCTGTCTAGTGTGAATAGCTTTCATTTGAGTGAATCTTCAATGAATGTACTCTTGGTTAAAAGAACAATCATAAATACTCGATATACTTAAACACACCTGATAAAATAAATGTGCAGTAGTACATATGTGTAACTTTGTAGCACTTCTCTAATCATGAATTTTTGACAACTATGCACGCGGGACATTTTCTTTCATATTACGCTACAAATATCGTCTCATATCCCAATCTAAGTAAAGAACCTCAGTTTGCTATCAGCTTATATCTCTTGTGATAGTTGGGTGGTCTACGCCCTGCTTATCATTGTTTCCAACCCAAGCATCGCTTCGAAACCTGTCGGGGACGAAGCCCACTTCATGATTTATGATTCCCTCTTTGAACAGTGGGTTCTTGACCTTTTGTTTTGATTGCCACGCCCCTTTTAAGAGTTGGTCCTTTCACGCCCCCCTTGAATCTGAGTAAAATTCTCTCCCAGATTTTCATGGAAATAAAAAAAAAATGAGAAAGAGAAGGGGTTTCGAGGAATACGAAGGGAAGTCAAAATTCAAGACATGGTCAGCCCAACGAGCCTAACTAGAGTAGTAGACTAAAGAAAACTAACGATATAAGGCGATACTTTTGCCTTTTTCCATAAACTTCAGAATAATAGTTCCTCACTCTTGTTAAGAGAATAAACGGATATAATAGATCCCATTTTTCCTTAGGCTCGATCCTCCCCTGGAAATTGCAGACGCCCCCCTAGTGGGGCGTGGCCCCCAGGTTAAGAATCACTGCTCTTGAATATAAGATATCACGAAAGTACAGGGAATGGATGTTGAACGATACTTTCGGCTTATCAGAGAATTTCATGACTAACTCATTTAATGTTCAGGCAACGGAGAATTAAATGTTCTAGTTTCACAATAAATGTATAAAAAAGGGGTGAGAATATTTTCTCTGCGACATTTATTTTAAAATTTCAGTATTCTTAATTTCCTTTGAAACAAATTAATTAAGCTAATTAAAGATTTAATATAAAGAATTGCGAAAATCACAACGCTTGTAGGCACTGGCGTTACCTAATAAAAAGGAGAACAATTTGTGTATCATTAAAAGTTAGTTAAGGAGATGAGAGTCAAACGAAGATGATACGCTGAAAAAACAGGAACGAAGAGGAAATGCAGATAAATAGACAGAGCGTAATAGTGCTCAAATTAATAACGGACAAGTAAAAAAAAGAAACATTCTGAGTTGACCAAGGAATAAAACATAAACCGAAGACAGGAAGAAGAAAAAGACATATCGGTAGTAAGGTTAAAAGGATGTTAGAGATTTATTCAAAAAAAACAAAAGTTCCCAGATCCTCTCAAACTGAATAATAAATAAATAAATAAATAAAATAAATAAATATATAAATAAATAAATAAAAAATAAATAAATAAAATAAATAAATAAATAAATAAATAAATAAATAAATAAATAAATAAATAAATAAAATAAAACTAAATAAACAAATAAATAAATAAATAAATAAATATCCAATGGGATTTTCAGTACTGGAAAAGGCTAAAGATGCCTAAAGATTGATCATTGAAGTAATAGAATTTGACTGAAAATTTCAAATTATATTAAGAAGCAATGAAATTTTATACGACTGGAAGATTCTCTGATAATGTGAAATACAAGATCTACTAGAAAATTTAATATATAAACAGTTATTAACATCATTGTTGTTGTTGCTGTTGTCTCTATTATTATTATGCTCTGTCTACTTTTCTTGATAAAGTATGATAACTTCCGAAATTCACTGACATGGAGGAAGCAAGCAGAGTCACGACCAGACTACCTCAAAGAGAAAGAACACTCCTTCATGCACCTTTTCCAGAAGTGAAAGGAAGATAGTTCTTGCGGTTCTAAATCTCAAAAAACGTCGAGGCGTTGTCGCTCCGAGTCACCTAAATTCTTCCAATGACGGAAGTTCTTCCGGAATTTCAGCTCTGAGAAACCTCCGGTGTATCCTTTCTCGGAAACGCGACCTGATCTAACTCACTGGTGTCATTTTTACTTATTTATTGCCTGTTTTTTTTTCTATGGCCTAGTTTTATATTCTTTTAACAGATATGATTGCAAAAATATCTAAGACTGATTTTACGGATATCTTTGCCTTGAAAATATAATAATAACGCATTTCTTTCTTCTTCAATTAATGCATTGTATTTCTAATGAAAATAGTGTAATGTCGATTAATAATCATACTAACTGTGACGTCATTTTATAATACTAAAACCCAATTAAAAACTCTCCAGTTTTCAGTAACCGCAGGAACACCAGAGAAGACCAACATAGAAGGATTCTGTGATGTCGGAAGTGGGTGGGGCAGAACCAATTGAGCAGTTTTGAGGAGTATATAGCAAAGTAATGGAGGTACATAGAGAAGAAAGTGTATTATTCTCGAGGTTATCATAACATACCATTTACAATCCTTATGGTTCTGAAAATAAATGTCAGCAAGATGGCGGAACCGTTAGCTGCAACACACTGTTGGAGTCGTTCTCTGAAGTTTTCTACAGCACTTTCACACATACTGCGGGGTTATGGCGTTAACTTCTGCAATAATCCGCTCCCTTAGCTGTGTAGGATATGAGAGCGACTTTTGAAACACTCTTTCTTTCAGATGTCCCCAAAGAAAGAAGTCTCAAACGCTCAAATCAGGTGACCGCGCAGGCCATCCTAAATCAACCCCTTAGAGACACCAGGCTGTCCGGGAAACATGTTTCTCTAAACATTGAGTGAAATTCGGGCTGTGTGAGCTGTAGCCCCATCCTGCTGAAACCACATGTCCCCAAGCCTTCATTTTCAATAATCTCTTCCACTCTAGGTTGGCATGAAATTTTGCAACATGCACATAGCGTTCGGCATTCACGGTCACTCCGTCCTCCTCAAAGAAGTATGGGCCTATCACTCCAAATTTTGAGATTGCACACCAAACCGTAAGCTTAGGGGAATGTAGCGGTCTTTCCTGGATGATTTGGGGGTTATGTTCAGCCCAATAGCGGAAATTTTTGCTTATTTACAGCCAACAGAGGTGAAAAATTTGCTTCATCATACTGAAGAACGCTGCCTCGGGAACAATCTTTCAAGCATGTTCTCTCACAGATTTTGGCGATGGCAAAGTCTGCTTGGTTCAGTTCTTGAGACCATCATCATTTTGTAAGGATGGAAATTCAAATCCGTATACAGAATCCTCCTCAAACTGCGTGAGGAGATTTGCAAAGCTACGGCATGCCTTCGTGCAGAACGTCTTGGCGACTGGATGATTACTGCTCTCGCCCTCTCGACATTTTCTGGTGTTCTGATGGCACCTGCGTCGGCCATGTGTATCTGTTCTTAGTGCTACCAGTTGCCTCCAACTGCCTAACCCAGGACCGAATTGTGTTCGCCTGAGGAACAGCATTGTTGCGTAGAATATTGAACCATCGCCGAAAACCTCTCTGCGTTGCAATCACAGATTGATTGTTCTCAAAATATGCGCGCACAGTAAAACCACGATGTACTGCCGTCCACACCTGTCGGCTACTGAAATGGGGTATGTCTGAGGAGGGCAACAACACCACCTCCCCCCACCCAACCCCCCACCCCCCCTCCCTTCCCCACGAGCATTGACTCTTGTAAACTGCTCAATTGGTTCTCGCCCCACCCTGTATAAACATATATATATATATATATATATATATATCTCTATATATATATATATATATATATATATATATATATATATAATATATATATATCATTCATTGAATAGAATGGCTTTCTCACTGTTAACCAGCTTTTTTGAAATTGCTTCATATTTTCTAATTATTTTCTTTACTTCATTGTTCAGGTTACTAATGGACACATTATGGGGTTCTTCCATTACTCCAGTATTTTTACACGCGACAGCTGTTTCGTCAACTATAAGTATTGACGTTTTCAAGCGTACTGATACAAATATGAGCCTACATGCGTTTTGTGACGTCATGAGGACGGAAAGGTAGTACAATTGCCAGATACCTAGTTTTAAGAGTATTTACAAAAGACTATAGTGAAACATAAAATAAGACAAATAAATAAATATGTTAACAACAGAAATTATATAAAAAAGTTGAAAGTAAGTTATATACACATTATACATAAATATATATTTAATTACATATATGTTTAATTCACGAAAGTCAGTGTGCGCTCCTGTGTATATATAATATATATATATATATAATATATATATATATATATATATATATATATATATTAATATATATAGATATATATATATACATATATATATATATATATATATATATATATATATAATATATGTATATGTAATAATATATATATATATATACATAATATATATATATATATATATATATATATATATAATATATATATATATATATATACATATATATAATATAACATATATACATTCCCCAACGAAGATCAAGAGGAATTCTGGAAAGGACCAGGAGGACTCACCCCCTTTTCATACATAATAATAGTTAATTAACTTGTTACCTAAATATTTACTGTTTCTAATGTTATCATAAGAAATGTAAGTTTGTGATCCTACATGTCAATTCCTTGGAGGACACGATATATCACAATTTTAGTGAACAAGACCACTATAAGCTGCTTTACAAGAAATATATATTTTACAAAGGAAGGAACTGACATGTTGGATCACAAACAGACTTTTCTTATGATAACATTTGAAGCAATAAATATTAGGTAACAAGCTGATTAACTATTATTATGTATGAAAAGGCGGTGAGCCCTCCTGGTCCTTTCCAGAATTCGCCTTGATCAACGTGAGGGGAATGTTCCTGTTGTCAACTGCTTGTTCTATGCTGATTGGTTGGTTTTTTTGGAGATATGACCTGTGTGGAGGAAACAAAAGAGGAAGGAGCATCATCGCTGACACATACGTATGTTCCTAAAGTTTGAAATTTTCCCTTTTCCCTTTTCTTCATATCACTTCACAAATAGCTGTATTATCTGCAATTCCAGTAATTCCTGTAACGTCTCGTTTAAGAAAATTAACGCCCCTTCTACTACTCGTCTCTAAGTCCTGTAGTACATGCAAAAACAACTTTGTACCTTTAAAATCTATTGGAGAAAAACCACACAATAAATTTCTTACAAGGCCTATTATTTGTTCTTAACTAGTTTGTTGGTACCAGTTCTGCTAATAATATAGAGAACCTTGTCGGCATGATGAATAAACAAATAGTAAGGTTGATGATAAAATTACTATTAACTTTGGAGTTTTACTAATAATTTTGCTTGTTGAACATTCATCTCTAAACGTTGAAAATCGTTTTTTTTGATTGAAACTTAGGGCAAAACGTTCTGTCTTGATTCATTCTCAGAAAACCAGAGTTACTACTGTGGTAATTATAATATCGAAGATGATGTAAAATAAAAAAAAAGACCTTAAAACATCGAGTGAATAATTTCTTATTCGCATAAATAAAGAACCTATTACTACAATTTCAGTACAATTAAACGTGGGAAAACATAAATACCTTATCTAATTTTTATAGATATTCACTCCTACTGCTACAATGTATTAAGACATTTTTAAGCATCTTACTTTCTAAATATGAGATTGAATTTTCAGTTTAATTTACTAAAAGCTTAATCTGGCAGTAGTACTTCTCAAAGCAATAACTGATTATACAAATGTGTGTTGCTGGAAGTATTTTACATAATTCCAGTGTGAATTTATTTTTCTGAAAATAACAACAAATAAAGTAAATAAAAAAGAGACCATGATAAATTATTACTTATGTATACTGATTTCATACTATATACTATTGGGATCAACGTTTAATCCCTTTCTCCTTAACTCATATTTCATGCTCGTTCTTTGTACTAACCTCTGTTTAGTTTTTGTAAGACTTCTGTCATTACCATTAAGTACAATACACAGCATAGTGATACATCCTCATGTGTGATCCAATTTTAAATCCAAATCTTGTTCCGCCTTGGTCTGAATACTCTTTCTCTCATTAAAATCATCATATTCCTCTTCTTTCTTCTTCATTTTGGTCTACCTAAACTTCTCCTACCTGGTAGTCCCATATCCGTCATCTTCCTTATCGGGTGGTCTTCCTCTAGTCTCTTTATAAGTCCATACATCTCAGTCTACTTTTATGATGGTTCATCAACACACAAATCTAAAATTATCATATTCTTCTCAAAATAAATTATCTTCTATATTACGCATCCTCAGCTCACTCCACATTACATCTATTTTTATTTTAAACTAAGCTTTATGAGAGACACAGGAATGTTTAGTATTATCATCAAATTTGTGGCGCTGATATTTTAATACTTCTAATTTCTGCTTCTGATCCTTCCCCCATTCTCTATTGTGGGCACAGTTGTCTCTCTCTCTCTCTCTCTCTCTCTTACGGTTTCCTGTATTTAAGATAAGCTATCACACAATAGCGAATACTGGTATTGAATTTATCTTACTTGCAAGAAAACAGACCTCCCCCAACCCCCTTCCACCATACAAAAAATATAAAAGGAAAAAAAATCAGATCTAGTGCAAATCGTTACCTAGGTATTCTTCTCTACAACGATTAGAAATATGTGAAAGTTTTGATAAAAACGTTCCATTTCAATCTGGTCTTATTTTTTAGTAAAGTTCCTACAAATGAGTAAAAAAAAAAAAAAAATCCGTGTTAATTCCATGACCAGACAAAAGTCGACCATACGATTCCATTTTACCACTACAAATGTAGTTAGTTACAGTTATAACATCCTTCATCATATTTTGCTTTATATAGGACATTTGTTATTCTCTAGCATGTTACTTCTCACCTGTCTCGCATCCTTACATATTACCCATACTATTGTCAATCACTGATCACAAGATCTTAGCATCCTGCAGCATCTGCCTTGCTATTCCAACAGTTAAAGAAGTTTTACTGTTATTAAGATTTTTTCTGATCTTCCCTGAGAGCCTACAAAGAGACTAGTTCCATTCTTGCAATAATCTAAAGTGTTCCTTTTTTCCACTATATACAACCACTTACAAGTACCTACTCCATTGACATTCGAATACGTTTTCCTCTACTTGTATTTTATCAATTTGAACGTCCCCAATAGGCTCATGAACCTGTATCCAGTGAATGTTTTACTCGAAATATACGAGGCAGCGGTTATTGCAACATATATAATATGCTGCTGAAAGACGGACGACTACCTACATAAAGCTTCCACAAATTCACATACCTATCATATGTGCACATAAAATTTTTATGAACAGCATGTTTATATAATTCAATTCGTTGCTCTGTCAGCCTTCAGAGATGTTATTGTTTACTCCGTTCTAGTACTTCCTTCAAAGAAACTCGACAGATTGTTGAACTTCCCTCAACGCTGGAATCATGTCAAGAACAGAAAACAGAAAATGATGGCAGATGGAAGGGAGGATATATATATATATATAATATATATATATATATATATATATATATATATATATATATATATATATATATATATATATATATATATATATATATATATATATATATATATATAGAATATATATATATATATATATATATAAATATATACATTATATATATATATATATATATATATATATATATATATATTATATATATATATATCTATATATATATATATATATATATCCCATATGAATCTCATTTTAACTTATAGTTTTTAGTTTTTCTATTTTAAATCATTACGGCATCAACAATTTTCAAAGGAAGCCTTTTTGTAATTCAAGCTTAGTAAATGAAATTAAGGTTTTCTGCCATTTTCGATTACCATTTTTCCTTGACCTCCTCCTTTTGAGATTTTCACCCTGAATTGTTTTTATTTTTCTGCCAGTGTACCGAGTTTCATATTAGTACGAGCTAATCATCGGGAAAAAAGAACCTGAACGTACCGAGAACCTTATAAGACCTATGATTTATTACAATAATCATATCTGTTCATATATACTATTCTACATACACCACCTGCTGTACATGTACAAGGTTTAAACTTTGTCAAGGAATCCGCCTCCCTAACAAAAATATAACTGCTCTTAGCAAAAGGGGTAAAACGTCCATGGACACTGATGACGTAATATTGAACATTTTTTTTTTATTTGTTACAATATTTTCCCAAGGGGACTACCAAAACTGTATAATTTTTCTTATAGTACTAGAAGATACACATCCCTTGTCTGGAGAGTTATCAGTTGACTTAGCAAGTTGACCAACTTGGTCGTTCTCAATCACCTTACCAAGGGAAGCCACCTAGCAACAATTTACTTTCTTTATAACATTCTTTTCACTATCAACAGCAATTCCTGTATCTCTTAAATCTACGTATGTGAAAGGTTAAAAGTTTCCAAGACTGAAGAACACTTCTTCAGTCGTAATATAAGGTAAAACTATTTCCATTCCAAGTTAAAAAATTTTTGGTGGACTTTAATATTGCATGCAGTTGTGCTGTAAAAATAGATGCAACAAAAGTTAATCAGGAAAGACCATTCCAAAGCCGACGCCAGCATCTAACTTAGAGCCATCTGTGAAAATTGTAACGGGATTATCATGTTGGGAGGAAGGATCTGAAAATATTGCTTTTATTGCCTCATTGGACATTTCTTTTTAACAGATGAAAATGAAGTTGATTGAAACATTGAAGGATAGAGGAAGATGAATGTTAAAATAAAAGTTAAAGCCACTAGCATTTCTTTTCATAACAAATTTATTTGATATCGCATTTAGACTATTTCCATTGCTACCTTTTTTTATTCATAAACCGGGAGAAGTTATATTTTTCAATAAATACGAATTGACTTATCCACAGGAAAGAATGAACGATGCAGAAGAGGTATCAAGGGATATCAAACATAACACGTCATGAATAAATATCAAACGAAAATTCGATTGTTCAGAATTTGCATGCTGGTTGCAGATGTGGGAAAAGCAATCATGCAGAGGACAGAAAAGTGTTTGTTTGTCTGGTATTAAGTTTCTCCCTTGAGCATGAATGAGAAATGGTCAGTGTTCCAATATCAAACTAACGCAAATGCCGAGGTAAAAATGTTTGTGCGTGTGCACAACATTCATGCATAAACACCCCCCTCCCCCACGCACACGCACGCACACGCACACACACACACACACACACACACACACACACACATATATATATATAATATATATATATATATATATATATATATATATATATATATATATATATATATATATATCCAAACAGCGGTGGCCATAGCCGGATATACATCATGAAGAGGATGACTAAAGATTTGGTAAAAAGGGGTCAATGAATTCCCGGCGTTTCGTAATGTCTTCAAATGCTTTTACGAGGGTCGTACAATGTAGATAACATAAATTACAATAAAAAAAAAAGATGGCTAAGAATTTAAAATTTGAAAATGTGAAAGTTGCGCAGTGAATTACAAAGTTTAAGATATCAAAAGGATTAACTAAAACGACAACTTAAAAAAACACAAAACATAGTATAAATAAGGTAAATAAAAATTATCAAAATAAGTAGCCAAAATTAATTTTAAAAATTCGAAAGTTAAGCAAAGCTGGACCAACCTATTCAGCAGAATGTCAAGACTGGAGGGACAAAATAAAGAACAGAGAGGTACAGTGTGGCAGCAGAGGTTTGGATGTTAAACAAGGGGACGAGGAGTCAGTTTGATCATTAACTATTCTAAAATTGTTAAATAATGGCTGTTGGAAGCTCAACCCTACAACTGAAAAGTCCTTATTTTCAAGAGAGGTTTTACATATACTAGAGTGATTCTTAATATTAGAAAAACTCGTGGGTTTGCAATTTTGCTACCTGTTCTATATACAAATATATATATATAATAAATCTATATATATATATATATATATATATATATATTATATATATATATATATATATTATATAATAATATATATGTTTATTTATTTATTAAATGGATGTATGTACATGTGTGTATGTACCACAAGAACTTTGAAATGAACTGAGTAAGTTCAACCAAACTTAGATATGACTTATCATCTGGAAAAGAACGCTCTGGTGTGTAAGACATCACTGTACAGAGGGTGGGAATCTGAGAAAGTGGTCAAATTTAAAAATAATTGAAAACAACAGATAGTGGCTAATCCATGGTTTTCATGTCTCTTAAATTAATAATGAGACTCTTGATGCCCTTTAAGTCCAAGTTAGCCTAATAGGGAGTGGGGTGTGAGAAGGATATGTTAAAGGTGTCACATGTAAAAAAAATAAAAAATTGCACATAATATTGTCTAATCCATATTTTCATGGTCACTGAGATGAAGTGATCCTCCCAATGCCCTTCCAGTCCAATTTCAGTCCTGATTAGGGTTGGGTGATACATGTAAAAATAATAGAAAAGTACTGATATAATTCTAATCCACAGATTCTGAATTTGTTGAGAAGAGTAGTGACTCGCCTGATGCCCTTCAAGTCCCAAGTTCAAGACTTAAGGGAATGGGGCAAAATGTAAAATTTGAGGTTGCTGAGAAGAATGGTGACATTTCTGATGGCCTTTCAGTCCAAGTTCAGCCTCAATAGGAAGGGGTGTGTGAAAAGGGTATGGGAATGGGTTGTCATGTAAAATTAAACGAAAAAATACAGCGATTAGTGCCTAATCCATTAGTTTTTTAGGTCGTTGAGATAAATAGTGGCACTCCCGATACCTTTTTGAGTCCAATTTCAGGCTGGATATGGAGGGGTGAGAAGGTTTGGGAAAGGTATTAGGTAAAAATAACCCTAATAACAGATATTAGACTAAAATTCATACTTTTTGAGGTCGATAAGAAGAATGGTGATACTCCCAATGCACTTGAAGTCCAAGTTCAGCATGATTAGGAGAGGGATTAGAAGCGGGCAGGAGATGGCGGCATGTAAAAACAACTGGAATGTAACACTCCTGATGTCCTTTGCATTCAAGTTATCCCAACAGGGAGTGGGTGAGAAGGAAGTGGGAGGGGAGAGACATGTAAAAATAATTGAAGACGGCAGATATTAGTGTCTAATCTATAGCTTTTTAGGTTGCAGAGAAGAATAATAACACTCCTGTTGCCCTTGAAGTTCAGGTTTAGCCCGGATAGGAAGGGAGGGGGATGGGAAGTGGAGGGAAGGCATGACATAAATAACTTAAAAAATACAAATATTAGAGTCTAATCCATAGTTTTTCAGATCGCCGAGGAGAATAAGGACTCTCCCGATGCCTTTCAAGTCCAAGTTCATCCCTGACAGGAGGAGGGGTGAGAAGTGGTGACATGTAAAAATAACTGAAAATTACAGATTTTAGTATTCAGTCCATGCTTTTCGAGGTGGTGAGATGAATAGATACACTCCCAATACCCTATAAAGCCAATGTCAGCCCCAATAAGAAGGGGAGTGAGAAGGGGTATGAAGGTGGTGACATGTAAAAATAACCAACACCTACAGATATGAGTGTCTAATCCAAAGTCTTCTAGGTCACTGAGATGAATAATGACACTCACAATGCTCTTCAAGTCCAAGTTCAGCTCCGATAGGAATGGGGGCAAGATATAGTAAAATATAAAATGTTAAAGATGAAGAGCAATGCAACTGAGAGTTTGTTGTTTATTATTCAGAGTTTTCCCAGGCAGCGCCAGGTTTGTCAACTAAGATATATATATATATATATATATATATATATATATATATATATATATATATATATATATATATTATATATATATATATATATATATAAAGTTGCTGAAAAACTTCATGTCAACCGGTGGAGCAGTGAATATCTTGGGTGAATGTTCAGTGCTTGCTGGCAAAGTAAACATATGAAATCGTGGAGAGTGAGCGCGTGTGCGCAAAATGACCCAGCAGGTGGACTACAAGACTTAAAATTGTGCCCTGATCGTGACGTCACTGAAAAATGCAAACAGTGGCTTTCGGGACTACTCGCATGTGTGTATGTGGGTAAGTCCTTCAAACGCGTCTGCAAGAGAACCTTTCAGCAGAACTGTGAGAAAACTAGCGTCAGTGTGTTTGTAGGCCTTTCAGGGCAAGTAAAAAACGCAATATATTCCGATAGTGAATAAGTCGGTCATTACACGGCAGACCCTTTTAACGGTACCAGAGAGGAAAACCTTGGGAGGAGCACATGATTTACGTATAAGGCAAAAAGAAAAAAAACTATTTATTGTTGGAAGCTGCAAGACTTTTTTCTAGAACACTGAACAATTTACAGGCGCCAGAGAGACGCCAAAGTGCAATGAAAAAATAGTTGAGTTTCTAATCAGATTCTTTTTCTCCAATGTATACATTTTTTTTTATTCCATGAATATATGCTCATCCATTTTATTTTTATTTCTGAAGGTTATGATTTCTTTTCCCTCAATTGGGATTCAATGTCGCCAAAATGGGAATTCTGACCTTTATTGACTGACATTGTTTACATTACTGAGTTGGGGAAAATAGTGATTTATCTATGTCGATTCATGCATCTTGATGGGAAATGGGAAATAGTTTTTTTGGGGGGAATAAAGGTTTTATCTTTTATATAAGGGAATATGGTCTAGCCCAAGATTTAATGAGTTTTGAAATAGCAGTAGGGATGCCGGTTGCAGAGATTTCCTAAGGTAGGTGCCAGACGTACGTTGAGGTCGATGTTACTATATATATATATATATATATATATATATATATATATATATATATATATATATATATCATATATATATATATATATATATATATATATATATATATATATATATATATATATTATATAATGATGCGTACTACGTTTGTGTGAAAGTGTGCAATAAGTACAGAGTTCTGCCAATTACATCGCTTTATATATGTAATTTTAAAGGTTTATGGACACATTAAAGCTATGGTAGAATCATTAATAGCCGTAACAGTAGCGATAACAAAATTTGAGAGTATTCATCTTCTCCTCTTTAGACTCTGGATAAGGTTGTTTTTGATAAGTTATATTTTCATTAAGAGTATGCAATTGCTATTCACTGTTACTATCATTTTGTGCCTCGTTTGATTTAATTAATATCGAAGCAAAAAAACTGCAAAAACATAAATGCCAACTTCACTATACAGTCAATGATCCTCCTTAGCAAGGGAATGAGCGAGCATGCTGCTGTGAATCAATTGTATTACATATTTTAGATGACAATGGTGGACATCTCGGTGGCACACTTTGAAAATATAAACGTTACTATATTAAGTATTTTTATATTAACATTCATTCTTAGAGTTAACAAAATTCCTTACAATCGCCAGATACGAAGTCATTTAAAAGGAAATGTTAACCGCATAGATCGATATCATCTAGGTGAATCTGTTAAAATTCAAGCAATTTCATTCTTTCACTCTAAACCATTGAGATCTGAAGCAGTCTTTGTGTGAAGGGTGAGTGCGCATCACATACTTTGTTCTGCTTGCATTTAATATTTCCTCTTAATTCTAATTTCATGAACTGCAAAGCTTATTCCTTGAACCCTACAAGCTTCTACTACCTTGTCTCTCTTTCCGAGTACTCATTATTTATATTCACAGCAATGGATGAATTATATTATCAACATTTATAATATTGATAAACTGACAAAAATAGAAATAATAAAGTATAATAATATTAAGCAGAAGAAATAAAAACAATAAAAATAAAAATAATAAAACTGAAAATGAAAAATAAAATACAAATATTAAAAATAAAAACAATATAAGTAAAAAACAAAAACAAATTAATAATATAAAAAAAATAAAAACAAAAGAAATAGTAAAAATATTAGAAATAAAATGAAAAGGGAAATAAAAAAAAAAGCAATAAAAACAAAAAAAAATAATGATAAAAGTAAAATAATAATAATAAAATCATAATAATGAAAATTAAAATTAGGCAAATTGAAATAAAAAATAAACATAGAATATTAAAATAACAATAACCAAAAAAATTAAATATGAATATAGAAATAAATATAGAATAACAATAAAACCAATAAAAAATAAAAATAAAGATATTAAAATTAAAATACAAAAACATTGTCGTTTCGTCCCTTAGCTGTACTGATACGCCCCCATCCCTCCTTTGTTTCTCCAACCTTTCTTTCTGGCCTCTCTAACTTTTAGCTCATAGTACAAATATGGCGTTTTCTTCCTGGCACACTTTTAGATCCTTGTGCTTCATTTCCTTTATTTCTGGATCTCTTCACCTCGCTGTTCAACCACTCCAGCTCTTTGAGATAAGAGAGCACATGATGTCTCTTTGAGACATTCTAATCCTTGTAAACCTCCCGCTTTTCACTGTCTCAACCACCGAGTGGCTAGAAGTACCTTAGTGTTTGACTAACGACCAGAATATAATAAAAGACAATCAAATAGTAAGGATAATAATGTTGATCGACGAACATCTTCCATGTACACTACGAATAAGGTTTTTTTGAAAAATGTAAATTTTCCGCCCATGCCTTTATTTCTTTTACATCGATTAGTATTTGGTCTTCGTTTAACTTGTAGTATATAAGGTAAAGATTTACAGATCAATGAAGATTTTGGCTACATGTATAATTCCCATTTGCATTAGAAAAAAAAATAAAAGCTTTTTGTCGTGAATCAGCAATATTCCGTGTTTTAGATAAATGTATTGCTCTTTGAGAAGGCCTTCTATGAACATGTAACTGGTACTATATCAAATATCATTAGCATAAATATTCAGCCGTCCATGTAGTGATAAGATACAAGTCTTGGAACGATCTATAGACAGTAATTATGTAGAGAAAAATTGGTCAGAGGATAAGGGAAGTGGGTAAGAATGCAGAGCAATACTTGATTTAATCGCTAATCACCCAATTGTTTGTAGAAGTTAGCATTCAATATCATCTCTTGAAATTTCCCCTCGAGGGTCGGATACGAAAAGTAATTTATAATGAAACTTATTTGCAGTAAATGATATCTAATAAATAAGAAAGCTTAATTTCATTTGATTTTGTTCATTCGGCTTGAAATCAAAAGCTCTGAAGAGGGCCCCGTGAGATGAGATGAAAACTCTTATATACTATTTGTCAATACTACTCTTACTATACTGCTGATAACTTGCCTATGTCTGCGCCTTATATTTGCTTTTGATTTTACTTTTATGAGGTGTGTGGTACTATTCCGGGAACCCACAAGTATTCTTTTATTTAGCTATTTGCCTAAATTTGTAGTGGCTGGGTAATTGACATTATCGATTTGATTAGGTCATATTTTTCCTTCAAATAACTCTTTATTTTAATCTTGATTATTTCAGGGCTTGAATGGAAAATGTAACAGAAATTTTGGCATTTGCGGAAATTCCTATTCATGACGGGAGGCTTAAATCGGAAAATCGTAGACAAAGTTCCGGTTATTTTCGATAAAACAACAAAGAAGAGCAGGAACCAAATTCCGATGAACGGTATTTCAAATAATGTTGGGAGAAAGAGAAATGATATCAGTATAAAATTAATAGTGTATTGGATGCTCATACTTTTATGGCTGTTATATACAAAAGCCTACGATATTCTGAGTCGGACCCAACGTTCTTTCCGCCTAGTTCTGACAGAAAGAAAAGAGGATCGCATTGCATCCAGTAGTAGTTGAAAGAGTCTTTTGCAAGCATGTGCTTGCCTTTTCTGTAATTGATATTTGCTTAAACATGCATAATTCAAAACAATTTGGATCTGCAGTGTATATCCCCTTAAACAGTCTCATACAATCGAAATGCATAGCATAAGTATTTTGTTACTAGCATTATTGCAGTCATGAACCACGATTGGAAGTGTTAAACAGAAACAATAAAAGGGAAAAGAGCATTTATTTCTCCGAGCACGTGCTCTGGACAATTTGCTGTCTATTGTTTTAGCTAGGGCACACAGCATCTGGTAATGCTAACAGGTACAAACTGTGATTCCACTTCACTTATCTCTCTTGCACCCGTAGTAGCAGACGCAATAAGATTCTAAATAAACTCCAAAATTCCACCTCGATTCTTTTAAACTTGTATTGCAAATTCATTCATTCATAGCCACATGAGCCATTTTACACATATAATAGCCATCTCCTTTTAGCTTTTCATAAGTCTATGTTCGTAAGCAATTTTTCGCTCCCGTACCTAGATTAGCTGAGGGGCAAGAGACGTTTTCTCGAAACTGCTCGCCCCTGCATCATAAATCTTCTCTCGAGACTTCTCTCAGACACCCATGTGGTCGGCACACCTGCTCAACTAACAGTGAAAACATTACCTGCGACTTCTTAATGTAACATAAACCTCACATACTGTTCTGATCATGTATGTACATCAGGTCAATATCTTTTAATTGCATAAAATTCTTGCACACCTGATCACTGCAAATAAACGTCCCATAACATGAGGGCTTCATGTTCGCATTCGACATATTACTCGCTGTAAATCGAACCAACCCACTTTACACGTGCATCTCTTTGTGTACTTAAAAAAAAACCCAAGTTGTTTTCCGTAAAGCTCTACAACTCTTGCGACAGGTAGGTGGCGGTGTTTGCCAGTTAGAGTTTATCTGAAAGAATTCGACCCGGGTAATAAATGTGGGAAGAGAAAGGAAATTTTGGGGTTTGGAAATTAAACAGTTGTTACCCTTTAGAACACGGTGGAATTAAAACAAGATGAACTAGATATCTGGTTCTTACTCCAAGTAAGAAAGCTTAACTAAGTCAAAGTCTGTTAATATTATTTACAATACACACATTATGACATTATAGAGACAACGGACTCTATCGAGAGGAGATTGGAATATTCCGACAAGCGCTGTGTGTTTAGGAAATCTCTGAATTGTCAAGAGGCCAGTCAGTGCATATTTTATGTGAATAAATTGTCCACGCTGACAACCTTAGATCGTTCGAGTCGGAGGTGGCGAGCACGGACACATAAGTTTACTCAGTGGATGGGTAGCGTGCATGGTGACTGAAGGTAGGTCACACAGTCCATATGTAACAGAGGAATGCAAAAAAGAACCTTCGAGAAAAATGGAGTGTGTCCGTATGTAAGGGCCCGTGCAATCAAAGTATAATGACCCACCTAGACATAGCTAGATTCATTCATTTGGGGACAGGCCAGTGACATTTTTGTGAGACAGGTGGCCTGTGAGAAGGTGCACGAATGATCAGTAAACGGTGAGAAAATCTTTTGGGAGTGATAAGACACTGATTCTGTTTTACAGTGAAGGACTAGGAGATGAGTTCTCCTACATTTGGGTTCTTATTAAGCAGTGCATTTTTGTTCAATGTATACACTAATGTAATCTCAATGTTATTTGGTATATGTGCATTTCCATGTTTATGCTCATCTGTGCCGTGTTATTTCGTAATGTTTTAAATGATATGATTTCTCTTCCTTCAGATGGATTCAATACTGCCAGTGGAGATAGGAATTCTTGTTAATTACTCTTGGCTTTGGCCATGAAAGACTGACCCTTCTTATGTTAGTTAATGAGGAAAATGTGGTGTAATATTGAAATAACTGATATGAGTAATGTGTCTCATGTGGGAAGTGGATTATGGCATTCATTTTGAGATGAGCTTTGATAAATTGTCTACAGATTTATTTACCAGAAGTAAGAACACTTCAAGTGTTGACTTTTTTATATCATTTCCTTTTTTATTAACATGTTAGCTTTTGGGGAATAATGATTGTAATTCTGATAGTTTGAGGTTGGTTTAGCCTTAACTTTTAAGGACACAATTATTGATATCAGAGATTGCCGATACTTATATAAAGGTATAAGACCCGCCTGAGCCTTATCTCTGAAAGAAATGGTAACGCAGACCCCTCAAAAAACAAACAAACCTGTCACCTGCCTTAGGCAAATAATTAATCAACCGGCATCTCTGATATCATTAATATATATATATATATATATATATATATATATATATATATATATATATTATATATACATATATATATATATATATATATATATATATAATATATATATATACTATATATATATATATATATACATACACTACATATAAGTATGTATATCTTAGCTTGATGATGAATAATAGTGCCAAGACTAGGAAGAACCTTTTTTAATATTACGAGCTTTCGAGGTTTAAAACCTCATCTTCAGGCTGAAAAAAATGACAAGGATGAGAAATCACTAAAACTTACATTAAAATGAAACGAACATCACATAGAAACTAAAAAAATAAAAATTATGAAAAAACTAAAACGAACGCAACACATACATAAACATAAATAAAAATAAGATGAAAGGTAAACAAACTACCACACTCAAAATATAATGGCTAACGACCCACTTTGTGTATCTACCATGAAACTATGCGATGGCTAGTTGAATACCGGACGAGTATAGTTTCATTGTAGGTACTCGTTCCATTTTTTCACAGTGATGTCTCACCTTCTTTCATTTGTATTTCTTTTTCTCTTTCTATACTACTTTAAACACACATTTATTTTTCGTCCTTGGTTGCCTCTTCCATCAGCACGACCAAATTACTAGCAAACCCTATATTTCTCTAACCTGTTATTTATATACTCGGACGCTTGAGTCTCGCGATTTTTTACCCGTATTTTACCAAGCTCGTTTTTATCATTTCCGCAACATAATTTGAAATTTAAATCTTTAAAAAAAAAATACATTTAGATAGTGTAAATAAACTACTATGTTGCAGAAATAATGACTGTAATAACTTTATAAGAACATAAAATAAAATAAGAGATATTCATTACAGATTTGAGTATTTTGACTGAACGTCTAATTTTGGAGTGAGAGCCCGAGTGAATTCACCTAGATTCCCAGGGAATAGAAAGCTGAAGAGGTTACTTAGCTT
>NC_087220.1:5294142-5309142 GCF_015104395.2 Macrobrachium nipponense
TTCGAAAAAAGAGAAAAAGCTACAACCTTCAATCATTTTTAGTTGTATTCTACATGAAATGCGCACATTTTCATATATAAAACTTTATGTAACAGCTAATTTTAAATGGTGCAAACATTTCGACAATCGCACAAAAAAATGATTTTTTCGGAAGAGATTACCGCGCGAACGTAATGTTTGTTTTTTTTCATAAATTCACCATAAATCGAAATATTGTGCTAGAGACTTACAAGTCGTTGCAAAATGAAGGTAAATGATTGAATATTACTAGAATATAAGAGTTTTAGCTTACAATTGCGTTTTTCGACCATTTCGGTAGAGTCAGTTGACCAAAAGTTGAAATTTTTGCACTTAACGTTATTTTATCTGAAAATATTCAAAAACTGATAAAAGCTACAACCATGGGTTGTTTTTTTGTTGTATTGTGCATGAAATTGCGCACATTTCCATATATAAAACTTTATGTAACGGCAAATTTAAAAGGGTGCAAACATGAGGACAATCGCACGAAAAAATTTATCGGAAGAGTTATCGCACGAACGTAGGAAAAAGTTTTTTCATAAATTCACCATAAATCGAAATATTGTGCTAGAGACGTCAAATTTGTTGCAAAATGAAGGCAAATGATTGAATATTACTATAATATAAGAATTTTAGCTTACAATTGCGTTTCTCGACCATTTCTGTAGAGTCAAAGTTGACCGAAGGTTGAAATTTTTGCACTTATCGTTATTTATATGAAAATATTTCAAAATTGATAAAAGCTACAATCATGAGTATTTTTTTGTTGTATTTTACATGAAATTGCGCACATTTTCATATATAATACTTCATGTAAAGGATAATTTAAAATGGTGCAAAAATTATGTCAAAGTGACGAAATAATTTCCGAGATGTGTCACTGATACTTTTTAGTGCGATAAGAAAGAAATTCGCGGTTGCGCGCCTGCGTAGCGATTGTAAACAAAACAACGCCTTGATCCGTGAACTCCCAGCATCCCCCAAGGCGCGTGATACAAAAGTTTTCGGCTGGTAGGCCTATAAGTATTTTTCCGCGAATTTTTAAAAAAACTTTTTTGAGCCGACGTATGATACGTCCAATCGGCATATGGGAGACATTTTGACTCGACGTTTTAATACGTCAATCGGAGTAAGAGGGTTAATATATCAATTTTTTCCTCTATGTTTTTACGAGCATTGCGAATTGTCAGTCCACAATATTTGGATCAAGAAATTGAATACATAAGAAAAATAGGGAAAGATTATGCTATCCTTCACATATATCAGACATTTGTTATAATAAAGCCCACAAAAAGTTTTATGCTGAAAATAACACACAGAAAGAAAATTCTAAGAAGTAACTCCTATATGCCGCTTACACCTGTCATGTGACTTGGTGACAGGGAATGTTGATTTTGCTGTAAGGAACTCACTGGCTGTGGAAGGTATACATGTTCTGTTGGGAATGAAGTTGGTGGGTGTGCATTTATTCCTTGTCCTGTAGTGACAGACAAACCATTGAGGATTAGTCCTACAGTAGAGTTGGAGAAGAATAACCTCCACCTGTTTCCTAGTTGTGTAACTACCAGAAGTATGAAGAGGACTACGACTGCAAGTGAAGAAACTGAGGATTTACACACCCAAGAAGGATAGTGAAGGATCTTTGTGCTTAGAAGAATTGTTCCAGGGAAGTGAAGTTTCCCATAGTGCTGACCAAGAAGAGATTTCCCAAGAAGATGAAGAAGACGACGACGACGAAGAAGAAGAACCTGATGTTCCTGAAGAGAGTAGTCAGAGTGTTGTTGAAGACAGTGGTGAAACTACAGTAGCTGAGTTAGCAGATATTGAGAATTCAACCCTTGAAGTTGGTCAAGTGACAAGAGAGAAGCTGATGGACTTGCAGAAGAAGGATGCATCGTTAACTGATTTGTTCTTCAGAGTTGTTGATCGAGAAGAGAAGCAACAAACTCCTACCTGTTACTATCTGAAGGAAGGTTTGCTGATGAGGAAGTATAGACCTACTATATACCGGAGATGCTGTATGGGGCGAATATCATCAAATTTTGATTCCATATCCATTGAGAAAGCAAGTGGTTGCAGTAGCTCATGAGTCTGGAACATATGGGAATCAGGAAGACTGTGGAGATGATTATGAAATATTTTTCTGGCCTGGACTTCACAAAGATGTTAGCAGTTCTGTCGTGAGTGTCATACCTGCCAGATAGCGGGAAAACCGAATGAAACCATCAAGAAAGGCCCCCCTACAACCTATAGAAGTTAGAGGAGAACCCTTTAGCAAAGTGATTATAGATATGGTTGGACCATTGCCGAAGACAAAGAAAGAAATGAGTATTTGTTGACATTAATGTGTGTTTGACAAGGTATCCGAGAAGCCAATCCCTGTTAGAACATATCTGCCAAGATAGTTGCTGAAAAACTTGTGGAGTTTTTCTCAAAGTTTGGAATACCAGTGATAGTACAAAGTGACAGAGGAACAAACTTTACTTCAAAGTTATTCCAGGATGTGATGAATTTGTTAGGAGTGAAACAACAGTTATCCACTGCCTATCATCCAGAAACTCAAGGTGCCTTGGAAAGGTTCCACCAGACATTGAAAAGTATGCTGACAAAGTATTGTTCTGAGTCAGGAAGAGAATGGGATGTTGGTTTTACCATTAATGTTGTTTGAAATTAGGAGTGCTTATCAAGAAAGTATGGGATGTTCACCTAATGAGATGATTTTTGGAAGAGAAGTTAGAGGACCGTTGAAGATTCTTGCAGAAAATTGGTAAGAAAATCAAAAGGAAAGCCAAGGAGAGGATGTGAAGAACTTAAGGAAAAGTGAAAGAGATTAGAAAATTCTCTTTAGAAAACTTGAAAATGAGTCAAGAGAAAATGAAAAGGAGATTTGATGCTAAGACTAAGCTAAGAAGTTTTAGTGTTGGTCAACAAGTGTTAGTGTTCTTACCTGTCAAGAGATTTCCCCTCACTAATAAATTTCAAGGTCTTTACAAGATAATCAGGAAGTTAAGTGATGTAACTTATGTGATTGAAACACCAGAAGGAAGAAGAAAACAAAGGAAGATACATGTGAACCTCTTGAAACCTTATTTCTCCGAATCTAAAACTGAAACGGTGTCAGTGACCCAAACAACTTTATCTACAGAAGACGATGATAGCTACGAATTGGGAGCTGCAAGCAAGATGAATAATTCTTCAATTTTGGAAAATTTGGAGGATAAACTGAAACATCTGAGTGTTGAACAAGGTGAAGACTCAAGTGAAGTATTAGAAGTTTTCCAGAAGTTTTCAGTTTTTTTCAGATGTGCCTAGACGTACTGATCTGACCAAGCATGAAATCAAGTTTCAAGAAGGTGGAAAACCTTTCAAGCAAAGAGCCTATCGCTTATCACCGTATCATCGAGATGTTTTGAAGAAAGAAGTTGAGTATTTGCTGCAACATGGATTAGCAGAGCCCAGTTCAAGTCACTTCAGTTCTCCATGTGGTTAGTGACGAAGCCAGATGGTTCATTTAGGATGTGTACTGATTATAGGAACCTGAATTCTATCAGTGTGGCTGATAATTATCCTTTGCCTCTTATAGATCAGTTACTTGATAATATTGGGCAAGCCAAGTTTGTTTCCAAGATAGACTTGTTGAAAGGATATTATCAAATTCCCTTAGATGAGAATGCGAAGTTGCTGTCAGCTTTTATTACTCCATTTGGACTATATTAGTATACTGTTCTGCCGTTTGGTTTGATGAATGCACCCGCAACATTTCACGGAGTGATGGAATCAACTGCTAGGATTAATAGAAGGAGTAGGTGTATAACCTAGATGACATCGTGATTTACTCTACAACGTGGGAAGAACATCTGAAGATTCTGAGGAAAGTTTTCAAGAACTTCAAGAAGCAGGATTAACAGTCAACTTAAAGAAGAGTGAGTTTGGAAAGGCAACTGTCAGTATCTTGGGTTTGAAGTTGGGAAAGGCCTTCTTGCTCAGTAAATGCTAATGTAGATGGTATCTGTAAGGCTACCCCACCTACTACCAGGAAACAGCTACAGAGATTTTTAGGCATGGCTGGATTCTATCGTCGTTTTTGCCCAAATTTCTCAGCCGTAGAAGCTGCCTTGACAGACTTAACTAGTCCCAAAGCTAAGTTTATTTGGACCTCAGAGCGTCAAGAATCCTTTGAGAAGGTAAAAGCCATTTCAACTTCAAGACCAGTACTTCAAGCTCCAGACTTCGACAAGAAATTTGTGATACAAGTTGATGTGTCAGACTCTGGTGTTGGAGCTGTTCTACTTCAAGAAGATGAAAATAATATCTACCATCCTGAGTGCTTCATGTCTACAAAATTTGAAAAAAAAACATCAGAAAGTATATTTGACAATTGAGAAGAAAACTTTAGCCTTAATCACAGTATTGAAAAAATTTGAAGTGTATGTGAATAGACCTAGGAATGAAGAAATTTTAGTGTTTTCTGATCACAACCCACTAGTCATTTATCCAGAGAAGGAAAAATCATAATACAAAGACTGACCAGGTGGTCTTTGTGCCTGCAACAGTATAACTTAAGAGTGCAGCACTTTAGTGGCAAAAACAATGTAGTGCTGATTATTTATCTTGTTGCGAATCGTTGATTCAACACCGTGATAAAAAATCTACTGGGGGAGGAATATATTTATATTGCTACTTTCAAAATACATGTTTCACCTCTTTGAAATGTCATGTAAGCATTGTGCATCATTTTTTCAGATTCCTAGATAGCTTAGAATAGGATGTTTTTAAAATGTGTGTTCAGATTTCGCATTGCATGTTGTAAAAGAATATATATTACGTAGAATGTAGAAAGAGGGAGATTTTTACTTTGTCTTTTCGAAACTACAAATGTTTAACTTTTATGTTAACATTTAAGATTAGAGGGTCGCGAGATCTGTTTGCTTTCCTAAATCTGTCAATGC
Organism: Macrobrachium nipponense; assembly: GCF_015104395.2. Taxonomy (NCBI): domain Eukaryota; kingdom Metazoa; phylum Arthropoda; class Malacostraca; order Decapoda; family Palaemonidae; genus Macrobrachium; species Macrobrachium nipponense. The sequence continues at coordinate 5,299,113 of NC_087220.1, forward strand.
ATGTGATAGCGAGAGAATTGAGACTTGTGTTGTTATCAAAACATGTCAATCTTAATTATCGCTCAGCCTCCGTTTGTTTCGATCGGGTTGTGTCTTTCTTTTTTTTTAACAGACTGGACTCATACGCATATGTCTTAGATCAAAACCATGTGCATGTTACACATTTCTTTATGAAGATTGCGTCAGATTTCCAAGCTACTGGAAGCATTCGTGACAAGAACGTTTTGGGTCATCTGCCCTGTCGAATTTCCATAAATTAGGAAAATTCCATTCTATCTTAGGACCTCGAGGCAGTCAGATCTCTCTCTCTCTCTCGCTCTCTCTCTCTCTCTCTCTCTCTCTCTCACTCGAAATCATTGAGATTATATTAACGTAACGTAAATTGGTCACTCGTAACATTTTAGAATTTCATATTTGATATTTCTTAGAGTTTATTTAGTGTTATTTAGTTTCTTTTGTGGAATCTGAACAGACATTGTTTCGTAACGGCGCCTGGTTTTTGTGAAAGTGGGACATACAATGTGCAGCAAAAGAGAAAGAAAGAAGTTGGTATACCAAAAAGTTAAAGTGTTATATTTTTTTATTTAGTTGCAAACTAATAAATAATAACGGTTAGGTAATAACTAATAACTAATGATTGATAGGAACTGCGGTTAACTAATAACAGATGGTTGTGAAGGTTTGGTAAAAACTGTTGGTTACCAGTTGTTTGAGTGGAAAAGGTTAAAAACTGTTGGTTACAGTGTTTTGAGTGGAAAAGATTTACACTTTTACACATTGCTGATTTTTTGTGTTTGTGTGTGTTCCATTGTTTGTGCACTATTTCATTTTCTTATTGAAGTGTGTCTTTTTATTTTATATTTTCATTTGCATTCACAATTTAATTGACTTAGTTATTTTCATTGCTTATCATTGCACATTTAATTAAATTTAACATTTGTGAATTAATTTGCATTTGCTTTGAATTCTTTTTAATTTTGTTTTAATTATTGTTTAGCACTTGTGAATTAAATTTCAAATTTGCAATTATTGCCTAACATTTTCCTTTAAAAAAAAATTTCAATTTGAATTAGAATTTTAATTTTTCTTTGAATTTTGTGATAAAAATTAATTTTTGTTATTTAATTATACTTAATTTGATTCAAGAATTTGTTAAAAACTTTACATTGTTTTTCAAGTAACAGTAATTTTCCCTGATATTGTGAATTTCACTTATAAATTTTGAATTTAATAATACATTTTTGTATATGAATTTTTATAAGTGTTTGCTTTGTCTTTAACCAGTATATTTGATTATGACTATATTTATATTAGGTAGAAACATAGAGTGGTAATTGATTTGCTTACCTTCAATTTTCTGAAGTGACTTAGAAACCAGGGAAGTACTTAGACTTCTGAAATCAGGGAAATACTTAGAGTTTGAAAGCTGTTGATGGAGTGATGCCCTTTGATTAATTTAATTACTTACAAGATTACCTCACACTGTTTTGATGAACTTAGTCTGATTTTCTGCAATTCTGGTAAGTGTTAAGGGATCACTGTTGCCTTTAGAGTATTCAGTCGTTTAAAACGTGTTATGAGGGTTCAGGTGTCTGGCTTTTTGGTGAGGTAATATTTGATGCATGGTAACCAGATACTCGGCACTTCGTAACAATAAATATATATATATATATATATATATATATATATATATATATATATGTATATATATATATATATTATATATATATATATTATATATATATATATATATATATATATATATATATAACTGAATCTCGAAAATATGGCACGTGATGAATATATATAAATAAAAAACAATATCCATGAAGGAAAGTGAAACAATGAAGTACTACTGCTATGACTTTCGACTTCTCGTCCTTTACAATACAATCTACATCTAAAAAGCTGATAGTTCAAATAGTAGGGTAATTGTAGATAAGCTGACTATAAATCACGTATGAGAAACTCTTCTGGATGATGATGCGACCTACATTTTAAAGAATTAAAAACAATTCCCTTGATATAGTCATAAAAATATGTCAGTAGCACAGTGAAGAAAAATATTTAAAGATAACAAAGAATTAATAGGTCATTTGTCAGGCAAATTTCCCTCGTTACCCTACTTGCATAGATTAGTAAAAACGTACAAAGTCCTTTGAGACCTATTGTGGATACGGTCGGCTTGGTACATATTTCGAAATATATCAGCAATGTCTTGCCCCGCTTCTTGAAACTATCTCCAACTCTCACATATATTGTAATTCTCTATATTACGATCTCGACTCTCGAGATCGACAGGTTCTTAAAAATAATAAGCAATTGGGCTGTAATGACTGACGACAGGTGACAAACAAAGAGGGAGGAGCATAACAAAACAAAACTAAAAAGTTACCTTAAAATTATTTAATTATATACAAAAATGTACAAGTGAGTCAAGGTTCTGGCTGGCAAAAACCAAAAAACAAAAAAACTATAAACTAACAATAATAATATTTAAAACCAGTCGAAGAAACAATAAAATCCACCCTTCAATAACAAAGCCATGAAAAATCACAATCTAAACAATAAAAAGAATAATCACAAAATAGGCTGTATAAGGGCAATAACAATCTTTAAATATAATAAATAGAAATAAGCAGCATAATGAATAATTATAATTAATACTGAAGCGGCATAACGAGTCAGCGCAAAACGGGAACACTTCTTCAACGATGCAAGGTCAGTCCAATGCCGGGCGATCAAGACAGAGCCGATACGGCAACCACCTCGTCCTTGGAAACAATATGGACATCCTCCTCGCTCGCTGGACGATCAAGACAGTTGATGCAACAACCATCTCGTCCTCAGATGCAGTAAGGAGGTCCTCCTCGACCACTGGACGATCAAGACAGGGTTGATGCAACCACAAACTCGTCCTCAGATACTCTCCGCTGCTCTGCTGCCAAGACTCTGCCTCTCTGAACCTGACTGGTCTTTCTGCCCTCCAGAACCTGAACTGACGAAGTTTGACGCCATCCACCAGACGTCAACTCGCCAGCAATTAAAAAACAAAAACAAAGGAGGCAACAATCCACCAAGGGAACAATTGGTAAACGATTGTTCCTAACACCTCCCCACCTAACAGAAAAAAAAAATTATTATTATTAATTTTTTTTTTTACAAACAAAATCCTCTTCCCCGATGCTGCCAACACCCCCGTCAGCCAAAACAAAGAACCAACCCATGGCCTAAGGTCGCCAATATTACGATCTCGACTCTCGAGATCGACAGGTTCTTAAAAATAATAAGCAATTGGGCTGTAATGACTGACGAACAGGTGACAAACAAAGGAGGGAGGAGCATAACAAACTAAAAGTTACCTTAAATTAATTTATTATATAAAATGTACAAGTGAGTCAAGGTTCTGGGTGGCAAAACAAAAAACTATAAACTAACAATAATAATATTTAAAACCAGTCGAAGAAACAATAAAATCACTTCAATAACCAAAGCCCTTCAATAACAAAGCCTGAAAATCACAATCTAAACATAAAAAAAGAAATAATCACAAAATAGGCTGTATAAGGGCAATAACAATCTTTAAATATAATAAATAGAAATAAGCAGCATAATGAATAATTAATTAATACTGAAGCGGCATAACGAGTCAGAGCAAAACGGGAACACTTCTTCAAACGATGAGGTTCAACAGTCCAATGCCGGACTGATCAAGACGAGCCGATACGGCAACCACCTCGTCCTTGGAAACAATATGGACATCCTCCTCGACCGCTGGACGATCAAGACAGAGTTGATGCAACAACCATCTCGTCCTCAGATGCAGTATGGAGTCCTCCTCGACCACTGGACGATCAAGACAGGTTTGATGCAACCACAAAACTCGTCCTCAGATACTCTCCGCTGCTCTGCTGCCAAGACTCTGGCCTCTCTGAACCTGACTTGTCTTTCTGCCCTCCAGAACCTGACTGACGAAGTTTTGACGCCATCCACCAGACGTCAACTCGCCAGCATTAAAAAACAAAACAAAGGAGGCAACAATCCACCAAGGGAACAATTGGTAAACGATTGTTCCTAACACTCTAGATTTAGTTGTTAAATAAGAAAAGAAATAACTTTTTGTCTCTGTAGATTCTGCCTTAGAGTATCTAATAACGAACTAACCTATCATGAATTATCACTACTCTAGTCATATTATTTCACTCACTAGGTTGTACATTTGCTATCGTAAGTTTATATTCAGTGGTGAAATTTACCAACAAATATTATAATGGTAATGGTTAACCCTTGATCCCTACTCCTTTCAACCTTGAGTGTGGAATTCTTTGAAAACCATTATTTACTCAACATCATTTATATTCCTTTAAAGTGGTATAAGTATATTGGCGATATTTTAGCTGTTTAGCCTACTGGTATTGATAATGTAAAGGAATTACTCTCTAATTTGAATAACTAGGTACCATCAATTAAGTTTACTTTAGAATTAGAAAGAGAAAGGCAATTGTCTCCCTTTCTTAAACATTTGAATACATAGAGAACCATTTTGATATAATGCACTATTTATATGAAACCCATCGACAACTTAACTTACATCCATTTTATTCAGATCACCATCTTAATATCGAAATATATTTTTTCTCTTCTAAGTTTTTTACGTGCATTGTCAGTCCCAAATATCAGGCTCCAGAAATCAGATACACAAAAAAGATAGGAACAGATTTATGTTATCCTTCACATATATTAGATATTTGCTATAATAAAGCCCACAAAAAATACTACAAGGAAAGTATTGAAGCCATAAAATCAATGTTTAATTCTTTAAATGTTAACTTTGTTTTTTTCCTATAATAACACATTAAAAGGAGTGTTGATAGAAAATGGTTCTTAATTAAGAAAGCAACATCATACTATGTAAAATTAATTTTTTGGACTGCCCCCCTTTTTTATATCGGCCAATCCAGCAAAGATCTAGAAGTAAGAATTTAACAAAATAAGTATTCTGTCAAAATTGGGCAAACATCCAATGCAATATTCACTCATTTAAGTGAAAACTCTCACAGGATAAATTAAACTGGCAGTTCGGTGATTAGTAGATAAAAAGATTTTTTTTCACAAAATCTTTTAGAGTCCATCATTATACAACCTACACCCAATTGTAGTTTTAACCTTAGCTCTGACTTTTATTATTTGGACCATTGTATCAGTAAAACGTTTAAGAATGACCTTTAAATTGTCACTGTCTTAATTACAAATTAGTTAGAATTGTACTTCGCCTTGGTGCATTGCTCGTCGTCACTTCACATTGCTACTCAAACCTTCTACATTGGTCAGTTCGTCCGAATCTACTGTTAAACATCATAAAGAGAGCTATCTTACTTGAAACATTGCCTATGCATTCAAACCGAATGTAAAGAATATTTCTCATACATACTTACAGAGAAATGATAACCACGAATTCGGCTGCCTGCCTTTTTTTTCAGTTCGCTAATGTGAAGGATTGTCGGGGAAAACGCGGGTCAATTCCTTTTTCGAAGCAAAGTTTATAATAATTTTTTGAAATATTAATTTTCAAGACATTTTATTTTCAAAATCATAGATATTCGATTAATTCCTTCTGTTAGGTAACTAAGAATATGGGAAGCTGGCTGTTTACAGAACAAAAATACAGGTTCTTTAACCTGATTGATGTTCAGTCACTTTTATTGATGACCCTTACAGTAACATTTTCACCCTCCTCTCCAACCTGAACTTCCATCTGTTTAAAGTTTTGCTTCCTCGAAAAGAGGATCAGAGCACCTCTTGCTACTGGACTTCTTACCATTAAATAAGTCATCCTGCTCGTTTAGTTATTCTGAACTACTATCACGTAATCTAACTATCATTGTATCACATCATTGTCTCTTTCCAAAGTATATTGTGTTATATAAGTTTATTCTGGAACTATTCATTTCTAATAATGTCGTTTTTTTTCAAAATATTTCTACGAAATTATATTTAATCCATGACATCCAAACTTGCCAACAGAGTGCTAGCAACTACATCATAAAAGACTTCCCAGAACTAGGAGGTTATTCCTCGGTGCACTTGTCATTTTCCTTGTAAGTTTTATGGTTTATCAGACGACAAATAGATATAGTTCCTTATAAGATTAATAAAACAGATTTTTTAGAAAATTTATTCCGCAAAGTAAATATTTTAAATCAACTTGGAAAACCTAAATAATAACATCTTCTGAAACATGACTAATTCATTACAGACATTCACAATGTATAAATGTTGACATAGTCCAAATACGAACTATTCTTACAAATAACGTAATTTATATATATATATATATATATATATATATATATATATATATATATATATATGTGTGTGTGTGTGTGTGTGTGTGTGTGTGTGTGTGTGTGTGTGTGTACGTACTGGGATATTTTAAAGTTCTATATTCTTGAGTTGAAGACAGCTGATATTAACTCCAGCATTCATGCACACACAACACTCCACTGACACACACACACGCACATATATATATATATATATATATATATATATATATATATATATATATATATATATATATATATATATATATATATATATATATATATATATATATATATATATATATATATATATATATATATATATATATATTATATATATATATATCTATATATACTATACTATATATATATCTATATATATATATATATATATCTATATATATATATCTATATATATATATATTATATATATATGTATATACATATATATATATATATATATATATAGTATATATCTATATCTATATATATATACTATATATATATATAACTATATATAGTATATATATATATATATCTATATATATATATATACTAGTACTATATATATATATATATATATATATATATATATATATATATATATCTATATATATATATATATATATCTATATATATGTCATATATATATACTATATATATCTATATATATACTATATATATATATACTATATATATATCTATATATCTATCTATATACTATATACTATATATATATATCTATATACTCCTATATCTATATATATATATGTGTGTGTGTGTGTGTGTGTGTGGTGTGTGTGTGCGTGTGTGTCATAACCAAAATCAGTATTGGACCACGAAAATCTCCAGCGTAAAATGTCACTCGTGTCATCGGGGGTAAGTGTCAGAATGTTTAAAGTAACAATGTTCAGGGATTTAAAACAATCATCGTATTTTGTGTGTTTTGGTGGTGACAACACATCTGAAAGCAAAATGAAAATAAATATAGGAGCTTACAGCTTTCCCCATGGCCATAGTTGTCAATCAGGTCCTGTAGTCGTTGATTCATTTGAGTACAAATGATTACATGTAGTTCTTCGTGTCAATAAAAAGTATCATTATTAAGAGAGATATGTTTTGTGTGATGACGCAATAGTCACAAGTAATAAATTTAATCACTAATACTAACTATGGCAAGATAATCTACGAGAGATAAATCCTTCCATTACTCATAACAGATCATAAGAAATCATTTTATATAAACACTTGTCTAAGGAATAATAGTAAAGAAGAATAAAAACAGGATATACGTCAAGATTGTTCCTCTGTGGCACAAATATGACAATTCCTAAAGAGAACACTTCTAATAAATGGAGTTACATTTCACAATGTAGCCCTGCCTCTTTAGCTTTATTTATGAAAACATTATTGTAAAAAAAAAAAAAAACAAAAAAAAAAAAAAATTATCTCTCTCTCTCTCTCTCTCTCTCTCTCTCTCTCTCTCTCTCTCTCCTCTCTCTCTCTCTAACGTAAGAGTTACAAATTAAAAGAGAACCTTATTGCAGATATGAAAGGTCTCTCTCTCTCTCTCTCTCTCTCTCTCTCTCTAAAATTTCTTGGTCAACTCTCCTGCATATTATGCTTTGTTAATCTGAAGAAAATAAGTGTAAGGAAAATCTCTACTGCTTCTTAAGCTCTAGGGCAAAAAGAGTCCAGATTCCCCATAATATAGGGCATATTTATAAAAACTTTCCATTTTTAATCGACGGAACTAAACCGAAACGCATCCTTGTAACATTCAAACACAGCTACTCGTATTTAAATGCTTGTAAGTACGGCAGTTTGAATATATAATGCACAAACATTTAACATCACATACGGCATAGCGTTTTTTCCAGCGTTAATATACAAAATATTTAGCTCGCCATAGTAAAAATTTACAATAAACGTATAATATTTTTGAGAAAATTTCAGTTTTCGTAAACAACGTGAGAATCCCACTGGCAAGGAGCAGCTTTGGCATTCCAATCTCTCTCTCTCTCTCTCTCTCTCTCTCTCTCTGTTTTTTTTTTTTTTTGTTTTTTTGACAAGTGACTCACGTTCAAAAAAGCATAGTTCCCCTCTCCCGTAGGGCGTTAGTGCTGTCATTGCACCTTGCCTGGTGCACTGCAGTATTAGTAAAGTTGTTTTAGCCTTAACTGCATTCAATTTTTAGCCTTTCACTTTTTCCTACGCTCACTTCCTTCCTTCAAATTCAGTGACAGTGCTCTAGTGCTAGCTTTGTATATAATTTCAATAAATCAAACAAAAAGTTCCCCTTTTAACTCTCCATCAGTTACCCCTGTCAGTGAGTGAGGTAAATTGCATTTATCTGAACCTCCTCGCTCTCTCCTTTCTTTTTTGAACTTTTCCTAAGTGAAATAATTGAAAGATACAAATGAATCATATAGTTTACCATTGACATCACTTTTGTTTATCTTAACCTCTATGCAGTTGTGCCAGTGTTAACCTCTCCAAACAGAAAAAAAAAAGTAAAATTCTCATTGCTTTTTTTATTTATTTTTTTTTTTTTAATGAAGCCGACTAATTTGCAAGAGATGACCGTTGTCCAAAACAGGAATAATTTTTGCGATAGGGTATGCATACATAAACATTTCGCAGACGTACGTTAACCCATGAGGTGTGGACAGAATAAAATATATGGCTCTTTCCATCAGTAATTTCTCCCAGTACCTAACTGCTGCCTGATACCTTAAAATTTCCATAGCCTACTCTCAGTTACGTTCGCTTAAATTTTTGAACTAGATGCATGATTTATCTATGATAATGGCATCAGTAGTAGTAGTAGTAGCAGTCGAAATATTAACTAGCATGTTTTCACTTCCGTCTTTCGTTTTATATTTCCAACTACCACATCTCTTTCAAATAAATAAGATGAATATCTAGCAGTCCCATTAAGACTTTTATTCTATAACGACTAGTACTGAGGATACAGAATATCACTGATAAACCTCTTTTAAAAGGTTATTGTGGTTTTATCTGTCTTAAAAATATAACTGTCCTTAGACTCTAAAGTCCTTATGACAGGTAGACAGACAACCTAATCGTTGACAGCAACTACCTAACCCTACCTTTATTTATAATGTACTGGGAAAGGAAATATACAAGTTCATACCAGAGGCACCCACATGTTTCCCCTCCCTCGTAAGTTAAAGAATCAGTTTCTCTCGATTGACTATTACTTTGTTTTAACGAGGAAATTAAAAGGGTTGCCCATACCTTTCAGGATGAGCTAATCTTTTGAATTGTATTTTGGAAGCTCTTGATACTGTTTACACTCGTGCCAACACAGCCCTCCAGTCTTTCCATAAAAAAAGTACTGCTGGTGACCTTTAGTCAAACAGATAATGACATTTAATTTCGTTTTTATAAAGATATTATTTTTATTTATAGCGTTAATGTAGTAAGGTATTTATTTCTAAAGATGGTGGGAGGCTTTGCAATAAAAACACTGTATCTTGTCTCGTACTTTTAAACGTCATTAAATTTATGTTTTTTATTTGCTATCTTTTCAAATCAATCGGAAAACTTTCCTATCAACAATGTACAATGTTCTGTAGCTATTCTCCTCCCTTTATTTTGACCTACAGCTCTTCCGCTCTAGGTACCTATTCTGTCTATTTTCTCAACGAAAGATCTTTTCATTGTGGTGGGAAGTTCCTGTT
>NC_087220.1:5314142-5369142 GCF_015104395.2 Macrobrachium nipponense
TATTTTCATATATGCTTAACCGAAGGGAATTTTATTAGGCGATAATAGAATTGTCGGCTCCCAGGCGCAAACCTAGGACACCATACAAATCCAGGAACGTCAGTGAAGCTGTTTCAAACTCCAAAATCCAACACTGACGTTCCTGTATTTGTATTGTGTCCTAGGTTCGCGCCTGGGCGCCGACAATTCTATTATCGCCTAATAAAATTCCCCTTCGGTTAAGCATATATGAAAATATATTAAGTCCGAGGTAGAGTGATTAGATATTAAAAGTTTGTAGCTCGATGTATATATATATATATATATATATATATATATATATATATATATATATATATATATATATATATGTATGTATATATTTGATTAAAGAATCACAGTAGATGCACGTGACTTTAGTAAATAAGCAAATCCACGGAAAATAAGTGGCAGAAATCCAGAGCACTTTCGTCTTTACTAAGACATTGTCAAGGAACGAATAAAATACAGTTGGAAAGAAAGTTATCAGGTTAACAACAAGATTAAGAATACCAGATGGTTAATTGTCAAAAGGTAAAAATCAAAGAGATAATCCAGGTTTATCGGATATCACGACGGTCACAAGCCTAAACATAGATTTAACCATAACGAAACTACAAGTATCTTTACAGTCCAAAACATGTAAAAACTGAATATATTAAGTTGCTTATATTTATCTACAACTATTTTCATTAGGAAGGCATCAAGTTTAAATAAACCAAGACTTTGAATTTAGAACATTTCCATTGTTTGACTTGATGAAACAAGAGTCATTGATATTCCTTTTAACTGTGTCATTACATGGGATTAAGGCTCTTGCTTGACTCCAGCTAATAGGATGATCTAAATCTCTTTCACAACGACTCAGAAAGCACCAATATTCTGTGAGAACTGGGCAAATATCGAATGCATTATTCGTACATATGAGAGATTTAGATCATTACACACCTATCCCGAGTCTCTGCTGCTCATTAGAGACCCATAAACTTCTGAGAACTAAAGTTAAGACATCTACAACTAATGGTGGAGGTTTGTTTCTCCTGCTCTCAATTGGCAGATAATAATATAAATGCCATTCAATTTAATAAAGACAGGGATATGACTGGTTTACCGCTACTTATTAAAAAAAAGTTATAAAAAAAATGTTTCGTAGATGGAATCTGATTCTCACTTCATGAATATTGGGTGGAAGTTGAGTGACGAAGAGTGTATTTGTATTTGTAAATCAATTTGGTTTGTTCATTATGTTTAGTTTTATGTGGGATCATATTTAAAAAAAAATGGATCATCATTTTCGTAGAAGAACGATGGCACGTATAAAATATCAAAATCTTGCTACATGATAAAAATAGATAAATAGCTATCAATAAACAGGGAATTTTTTCTTTATTTAGCAGTTGCTTCTGGCTACCTATCACTTGGAAAGAATGAGCGAAATTAAATGTTCAAGTCTCACTTAATAAAAACCGAAATAGCTCTTCAAATAGTCATTTAATCAGACAAGAATTTAACTGTTTTTTTCTTTTTTTTCATTGTAGTCGATGCAATATATTAAAAAGACGTGACGACCTTTTATTTGCGACCGACGTTTAATCCAGAAACCAATGAAAAAGAATAACAAAAATGAAAGAGAATAAAAAAAAGAAGTCATTAGAGGTATTAAAAGAGATGGATTTTGTTGATTTATATACAACGAAAATTCTCCTGTCTATAATATCTAGTCTACTCTATCTACTTACACCCTATTCTAAAATAGTTATGGTTACATACTTAGATATAGTTTGTTTTTAGATGCTAGGAAGGCATAACTAAAATGCAATTTCTCATAATTCCCACTGTCATAATACAAAGGAAATATACATATATTCGAGTTTGTGAGAGTACATAGGTATATATGTCATAATTCTGTCTAATATAAATACTTTTGATTGAGGTTCAAAGTAAGAATGAACATTTATTGCATATATTATAGGGTGTGGAGGTGTGCGGATGAGATCGGACATACGATCTCTTGCAAGGATCAGCGCAGGTGAAAAATATGTGTATTGAGTTCATTCAACTCTTAGCGCACAGTAACGTTTTGGGGCTCAGTATTGCCAGTCTAACCGGAGGCGAATCGAAACATCCATGTGGAGCAAAAGGAGATTCTTCAATTGATCAACGGTGACCATCAAAGTTGTTCGGACAGACTGACATGTGTCCAATGTAGAGGTGTCCATCATAGTAGTTTGGAATATTTTTTCGTGTTTCTGTTCTAATCGCATTTCTGGGCGGGTTTAAACGGAAATGTATTCAAACTCGTTCGTGCGTTATGAAATCGCTGCTAGTGAGAAGGGGATTGTGGTATTTATTTCTTTTATTCCTTTGTAATTAACAAGGCTAGAAGTATGTTTTGGAAACAATGGAATTGAGATTCCCATTCACTTAAGAGTAAAGAGTAGACTATTTAACATGTATTTGGGTTTTTAATGGTTTTATCAAGAGGTTTTTTAATAGAGATGGTTCCTTTTTTTGGCAGAATATTTCAATGGAGCAATGGTTAATTGGGGTGTGTTTCACGCATCTGCACAGACATGCGTGTAAAACGGCCATAATGATGAAATGGTCATCCTAAGGAACAGTGACTTGAAGACTTACGAATATATGAAGTCCTTCTGGGGGTATGAAGGCTATGGGGAACAATCCTATTCATAATTTCTGTGCTTGATATGATGAGTTGCTTGTGGGAGATATTTTATACTCGTTAAATTCCTTTAGTGCTTAGCACATTTTCGTTTCTTTTTACCATGTTTTTAATTTGTTGTTTGTTAGCTTTGCAGAATAAATTGTTTTCGGAAAGAATTGGTTTCCTTTCCCCACCACAGATGAAAAGGTCAGGAAGTTTTAAGTTTAGAGAGAGAGAGAGAGAGAGAGAGAGAGAGAGAGACAGAGAGAGAGAGAGAGAAAATGCTCTCCTCAGTCAGCTACCAACATGAGTGATTTTTCCGAAGGTAAGTGCAAACGAATATGTAAATTAATGACTTGATCAGAAAGAAATAAATCTAAAACACGAAGACATCTTGATATTATATCCCCTTGGTGGTGAAAACAACAAATTTGACCATTTTGAATACAATGGTTCGAAATAGTATCAGTATATTTTGTTAATCGCTTGAGGACAAGAACTTTTAGTCATTAAAAAAGTGTATGCAAAGGCACTGTTATTTTTTTTCTAATTAGAAAATCTCAAGAAACACAAAGAGGAATATAGTGTTATAAACATTAAACATTAAAGATATATATCAATGGCATATAACATTTTTGGCCGATAAAAAGTTTATGAAAAGGGACTACTATATTATTGAATCTCAATCAGAGATAGCTGATTTTATCTGTTTATATGATTTTTTTTTAAATTTTGTATTGTCTGAAAATAAAAATTAACGTGGAACAGTTTTCTTAAAAGTTCCTTTTTCTAATCCCGCTACGCATAATGACATTATTCTCTTTCTCATACTTGTCACCATTATCTTATAAGCCAAATCTTGTTTGGCTTTGGGGGAACATTCATGACATCAAATTATGAATCCGTCTTTGTCTTAATTTTAATTTTGTTTTTAGTCGCTTACTTGACATTCTCTCTTCTGATTCAGATGCCCAAAGTCTCATATTAAAGAGAGCTTCTACCCCTTATAATCACCTGATTTAATTTGAAATACATATGCCAAAAACATCAAAATGATCAGAAAAACCTTCATTATACTGATTCCTTTGGTCTTCTAAAAGTTCGAAATGATTGACGGTAACTAAACTCCAGTTCATTACAGTTTGAAGATTTTAGGGTTTGAAAGGGAACCTCAAAGGTTATTATTACCCTCAAATCGGCAGACCTGATAACTGACTGAGTAAAGTGTTATAAATTATGATAAATTATTACCAACGAAACACAGGTACCAAATTGTAGACACTTTATGAAGAAATTAGACTTTATAGTCATTCGTACTCTAATAACAATGTTTAGTCACTGTCACAGTTCCAACCCTCTTTTTATTGAATTTCAATCATCGCTGAAACAGTTATTTATTTTGGTCAAAATAGCGTCCTTTTGGAAACTTGACACAATGATCGATTTTTGGCGATAACAACGAGTCTGACTCTGACTTTAAAATGCAGAATAAACAACAATTTATGAGGAACATAGAATAAACACTTTTCAGAACTGAATATTCAAACACGTTGTAAGCTTGATCATACTTTATGGATTCACTCAGCGACGCACTGTCATTGACATTATTTTCATTGCAAATTCTACATAATAATACTGGCAGTTACATACATTTCCATTTATCTTATGTTTTCCGAATTCTCGTTTAGGTTACTAACAAGAAAATGACGATCAAATGCTTAAAATAATTCATTCCACTAAATCTAGTAGACGATATCCTCTTTGCTACCTTCAAAACCTTGCCTCTTTTATTGGCTGCCTTGTGGAAGGGTCCGAGCCGGAATAATCTAAACCAACACTTGCAATAGCTTTTGTGGATTTAAAACCTGGAAATTAAAAGCCTTTTATCCTCTCTGCTTACCTGTCCTATCTCTCAAAAAACATTACCAGTTACTATGCGATCAGAGTCAAGGTTAAATTAACTTTAAAAGAAACAAGATTCCCTCATACTCCTTTTTCAGAGTGGCGTTGTTTATCCGAGTCGCCTAAATCTTGCAACTGGGGATTCTGGATGAAATTTGATCACTTATAAACTTCCGGTGTATCTTTCCTGGAAGTGCGAGCTCATCTAATTCATATATGTGACTTTCTTACATTTTGCTAATATGTTACTTGGCGCAGATTCATATTTTTCCGGCGGAAGTGACTGGGACAATATTTGTATAAGACTGACGGTGCGAATATCTTTTCCCAGTAAAAATCCAGAATACATCTATTTTTACTCTGCTGTAAGCTTACATGATCTAGCAAATTATACAATAATCATCGATAGCCATATTAGTTAAGAAATTGTTGTATATTATTCGAAAAAAAAATAATCCATCGTCTAATAATAATCTAAAGACCAGAGAGCGACAAGAAAGAAAGTTGAAATATTTCTAGATAACATCTGGAGCTACCGATGTACATGAACGAGCTAGGGTTGAAAAAGGAATCAGTGATACACACACACATACACACACACACACAGAACGAGAGAGAGAGAGAGAGAGTAATCCTTATCCAGAGCAGTCTCCTCACTTAACTTCCTAAAAGTCGTTACAAATGCGGACAGTGGAAAATTAAAGTGGAGGGAACTAGGCCTCGTTTTTACCGCTTCCTCCTCCAATTTGGTGACCTCTTGCTCTACTTATTCCCTAATCTGAAAAAGGAATCCAATGAAACAGGGACAAAAATAGGTTTTTGTCTTCTCTTCGAGGTGAACCTTGTGTTCTAAAACATTAGTTGTCCCATTTTAGTGAAACTATGTCTGCAAAATCAGCAAGAACATCACCCAACTACTCTCCATATTCTTGTAATCCGCATTGGCTAAATAATTCCTAAAATTCTGTCTCCTAATTTGTCATAGCCATTTTCTGATCTCCCGAACTGAGCCTCTCGCAAATTAACGGGCTATATTTCGCAGGCTACCAATTAATCAGCTAGAGAAGTTCATGTTCCTGACTTCTATAAATGCTGAAATACAAATACCTGCCGAGTATAACAGCGTCCTATGATGGTTTACTTTTTATTAATCGGGAAGACAGTTTAAGCCATACAACACTAAGCAAATATTACTGATCTAGCATTCAGTGACTCGAATTTAGAAAGCTATAGTAAAGAGTTTTTAAGGAAGTCCTCTCTTGAACATAAACTGCATTGGAAAAAACATTAATATTACAAAAGTTGGTAATGAGTCTTTTGGCATTTATGAAAAAAATAATACATTTTAAAAGCTAAACAAAGAACAGTTCATCAACCAGGATGATAACTATTCTAAGAATTCCGAAGATGGTAAACATGAAGCTCCAAGAACTTTAGAAATAAAACGCTGATGATATTGAGATTTCTGGGTGTAAGAAGAATAGTTGTTTAGTCAGTACATTAATGTCCCATTTGTATATCAGTGATGTTGTGGCATCCCTCTGCTAATACTAAAAATGATATTATTTTATGGCCAATTCAATAAGGAAAAAGAAGTTTTATAACATATGCATATGTTAATGCGCATGAACAGTAGAGAACCCACAAAGGAATCCATACAGAGCACAAGCGCTTTACTTCCTTTCAGTGATAAACGAGAGCTACTTTGGACTAACCACGACATATTAGAAAAGCAATTGTAGACCCTCAAAAAGCGCATTCAGACATTCTTCTCCTGAATACGAGAGACGACCTCCATTCCATTAATTAATTCAATACTGTGAAGCTGACGAAGACGGACGCCGTAATGCAATCTAACGACAAAATGAAACCGTTTAATAAGCCAAATTAATTTCCAGTCCCATTACAGTTTCTTCCCCTGACAACTTACCGTCTATTCATGGATGTGATCCAGATCATGAAGTGGAAATTTCACATTCTTGAAATTTCACATGTTCACATAACCTTTATCCTTTGTTTCCGTCGAGATTGAACAATTAATTAGATATTATCATAGTTAGCGATAGTCTTGAGTATCACCTTACCCAAAGTGCATAGATGCTCTCTACAATTTTGGAAGGAATAATACACAAACACGCGAATGGCATTTTTCAAAATCATAATGAAACTGGTAATGTTAAATCTTTACTAAAAACTGAAAGCTAACATGACATGGAATCATTTCATCGCTAAAGCTTAGGGTAAAATAGCAGAGGATTTCGAAGAAAATACAAAGCTAAATTTTTGTTGCCATTTTACAAGAAAAAGAGTCGAACGACGACTTTCCATTACTCTGGTTGTCCGGAAGAGCAAGATTACCTGTTGAAGTCCCGGGAATTTCTTTGTTCGTCTCATGCCTTCGGGAAGAGGATCTTGTTCCGGATGGCTCTGGAACTTCTAACTAGATTATTTTTATTCTTGCAAGAGGGAATATTTTAATGTTTGAATCACACGCCACTGTTAGTTTTCATTTTATCTTTTACCGTGTTTACTTTTTCGCAATCAATAGATGATTGCTCTCTCTCAAACTAATGTCAACTGGAGTGAATTCTTGATTTTCTATACGGATTTATGCTGCAACGTAGTAGATAGCTCATTAGATTTTCAAAAGCATTTTTCGAAAACATATATTAATTCTTGTAAGAGCGTTTTCAGGTAATACTAAACTTACCAAACCAAACCTCTGTTGATATGTGACATGGGAATTTTTTCTTATACCAAGAATGGAGATGGATTCAGGAGGGGCAGGGATCGTTGGGAAGTGAAAGTATCAACCCTTTCGTCATCCTGGGTTTACTAGTTCTCGTCTGTTTTAGTGTTGGGAATTTCCCTTTGTGACAGTAAATATTTGTTCTTGATCACTATCTGTGGTGCTTTTTTTATGCTAAACGTTACTCATTCGGAAGCATTTTATAGCTGAATACTTGCAATTAATATGTATAATAAAAAAAAAAACTAACCAAAAGGGAAATTTTGGTTTTTTAAAGTTTGATGTATACTAATGTGTATGAGAATATTTGTAGATCCTTCAATAAATACAAGGTAGATAAAGTTCCTCATACCCTGCAAAAGGTATTATAAATTCCCTCTTTGCAGTTCTATATACTTGTGTCAAAAAACAATTTGTACGCAAAATACATTATATAACCCGGCCAAACCATTCAGTAATTTTTACTTTTATCGTTGGGTATGAATTTTGTTCTACTTATTTCAGTAATTTTACTATCATTTTTAAAAGTGAAGGTGGCTACGAAATATAAATTCAAGGTGCTATTTAAAATAATTGTAGATTCGTAACTACACATTTTAGAGTTGATTCCTAAAAAAGGAAAGAAAGCTAGATGTGTTTCGTTTTTCTGTTCTTCTGGAGTTTTATTCATGATTTTTTTTTTTATCAAATGTTTTTTACGTAATTTCTGAAACTTGAAAATGACTTCATTTTCTTAACTGTAAGTCGCTTTCCAGAGAAGGTTACAAACAAGTACAATAAAGAAGCAATCACAATACTTCTATACATACATTGAATTATTCAAAAATTCATAATCACTATTAATTATTTCATTAAACGGACGGCAGAAAGTATGACTGCATGTTCACTTTTTTTTTTTTATTTTTATTTTTTTTGTGAGGCGTGAAATTTTGAAAAGAAATGTGTTTCAAGCAGTCGTGCATTAGTTTAGGACTAAACAGTCTTAAATACCTTCAGTACCTGATGAAATTAAACGATAAACCATCTACCGCTAGTAACTAGATTAGGGGAAATATAAAATGGAAGGAAAAATGTACTATCCATTTACAGCTAACACAGTGTGCGAAGTCCTACACAAATTGTGATTCTACGGTTACAAAATACAACTCATACATGCACTTGAGCTAAATGATAAACGAAGCCGAACACGATGTGCAGTTAACATATTGGAACGAATTTCTGAAGATTAAAAGTTCCTTAACAAAGTTTGCTTTAGTGATGAGGCAACACTACACGTTTCAGGTAAAGTGAACACACCTAATGTGAGAATGTGGGGATCAGAACATTCCCATGCGGCTAAGGAACCTTATCGGGATAGTCCAAAGGTGAATGTCTGATGTGGGCTTATGTGCAATTGTAAATAATTACATTTAATAATACAGATAAATTACTATCTGTAAATAGAACCCACGACCTAAGGGGTCATTGGTGAATTAGGAGCGTCCCTACGAGACCATGTGAAACTGGACCACGCTGTGCAATGCTTGCTGTAGCCTGGTTTGCATTTGGACATATCATCATTTCCGTATTTTTGTCAATAGCTCAAACAACACCTTCCATGGGAAGGCGGTTGACCTGTTAACCCGCAGCGGAAACTCATGACTTCCGAGCTGGCGGACTACGTATTCATTTTATATGTAAATCGCTGAGATAGCTAGTGTTCCGCTATCGACACGATGCTCATATATTGTTAGTTCTCTTCTAGTTACTCAACGGATCGGTTGTCCGACCAAACTATCTCTCTATCCAGTGATGGAGCTAAGAAATAAAGCTGTTAAGTTTAAACATCATCCGTTTGAGTCATCTCCCTTATTCTAAAGAAGAACCAACTAGGTATCACGTATACGAGAAGAGAAGTAGAACCCACAATGCTTACAAATAACAGTCGTAAAGAAAAGACATACAATCTGTCGCTGTCTAACACCATTATACTAAGTGGACAGCGGGAGATAAGACATCATATCACTGTCTATTTTTTTTTTTTTTTACGAGACAGATGTTTACCCTTGCCCTTTTTGACTGATATGTGGCACCACAACTAGATGACCTTCATCCATTTTGTTTCAATTTCCAGAAATACTTCATGTTGCTTAGGTTCCTAAATCAACACTTCCAGACTGGTTAATTGGAAGGGATGGCCCAAATCCCTGGCCACCTCGTTCACCAGATATCACTCCCCTGGACTTCTTTCTATGGGGTCATGTTAAACATCGTGTATCAAACAAAGATACAGGACATGGCTGATCTCAAGTATAAGATTATTGATGCCATTGCCACCATTGATGAAGCCTTGCTACAGCGAACATGGCAAGAAATTAAGTACCGTCTTTTAGAGGTAATATTAAATGAGAAAACAATCAACATTTAATCCTTATTTTGTAATAATTTCCACATATTTATCTGCTCATTTTGTTATGTAATCCATTTTCAAATTGTTAAGAGACTTATGGACACGTGTAACTTTGGTTTATCATTTAGTCTACATGCCATTTATAAATAATGGATGATATATATATATATATATATATATATATATATATATATATATATATATACTATATATATGTGTGTGTGTGTGTGTGTGTGTGTGTGTGTGTGGTGTGTGTGTAGGTGTGTGTGTGTGTGTGTGTGTGCGTGTTTGTGTGTATGTGTGCGTGTGAATAGATATTGCTGAATAAAAATTGTCTTATTTTTGCATTGCTGTTTCATTTGTTGATTGTTGGACTAGTTATAGAAGTCAAGAAAAGGACAAGAAATGTAAAGTCGGTTAATGGAACTATTTATTAATGACCTGTTGAGGTCAGACAGTGTTTATACATTAAAAGTTGGAATTAAGTTTTAACAAGGAAAACTTATCGAAGTAAACTGAAGGAGGACTATTTTCTGTAGATGGAGTACATATCTCCAATTGGTACCACCGTAGCTTCTATAATAATTCTGATTAGCCAATGAAATGTGGTAATGGAAAGATAATACAGTTGTCTTTATTCTAATATACTCTACTCTAGTCATTACACATCTAAAAATGTCATTCTAGCGTCAATATCTTAAACAACTTTTCTGCATAACAAGAAAAACAAATAAGCGAGTGCACAGGCCACGAAAGAAAAAAGCAGGTTAGAAATACAATAGAAAAAACATTTCCACGAGGAATCCCAATTCCACCAAACCTGATTATCTTCAGTGTCTTCAGGTGCGATTATTTATTGTTAGCTCAGAAAAGGGAAAACTGAAGAATAGTGAATGTTAGTGTTGTTAGTGGAGGAATGAAAATAATCGATTCATAAAAATGCTTCTGAGCGTATTAGGGGAAGTATGAATGAGTATTATGCATTGATATTGAAGCTCTTGTACCAGTAAGTGCTGCAAAATGCATGAAATGATCTCTTGGACAGTATTAGCTATTACGATGAGTCTTGAACTCGCAGAAAATACAATGAATAATAATTCAACTTTCGTTTATTAGCAGGTAATGAATTAATACTGTTTACCTAAAACATTACTATTAATAAATGTCTTAAAGGCTATCCATATCCGGAAAGTTAAAATAAAAAAGTATTTCACCCCAAAAGAACAAGTTCAACAAAGATGCCCGAGGTTATTTGATTATTGAAGTCGTTGGAAAATATTTCACGTTCAGAAGCGGTAAAGAAGTGTGATTAACCGGGAACCTCTCCTTCTTTTCTGAGCCAGGTAAGATCGTGGTGAGCCATAGTTAGGCTTTGCTTCATCAAATAATAATACGTGTAGTTTCACGGATCTGAGAAGAATTCTAGTTTTTACCACTGTTAATACCACTGGCGCTAGAACTAGATATAACATTATGAAATAACTGGAGGTCTGCATCTGGGGTCCTCTGTGACAAGGTCTTTCTGAAATTGAAAGGAAAGTTTCATCGGACGGTGGTCAGACCAGCAATGTTATATGGAACAGAAACAGCAGGTATGAGGAAAACAGAAGAGAAGAAGATGGATGCAGCCGAAATGAGAATGTTGAGATGGATGTCGGGAGTAACAAGGGAAGATAGGATTAGAAATGAGTATATAAGAGGATCGACAAATGTAGTTGAAATATCGAATAAAATACAGGAGGGAAGGCTTCGATGGTATCGACACCTGTTACGAAGGGAGGAACGTCATGTTGGAAGACATACGATGGAAATGGAAGTGCGGGATAGAAGGAAGAAAGGAAGAAGGGAAGACCAAGTAGAGATGGCGTGATTGTGTAGGGGAAGATATGTTATTGAAAGGTACAAATGAGAACGAGGCACAGGACAGAAATCGATGGAGACGACTCATTCACAATGGGAACCCCATATAAAAATGGGTTTATGCTAGGAAGAAGAAGATTAAAGAAAGTCTTTCCGTATCATTTTAATTCTTCTCCCAGAGGTACTTAAGAGCTTTCGGCCTACACTAATCATTTTCTAAAAACTGGAAATAACATATACTTTGAAATGTCTGTGAATCGATCCGAACCATATGTTCCAAACTGCCGTAGCAGCAAGTAAACGGGTAACTGAATGACAGACACGCAAACTGACAGCCGTTGCTCTACATAAACACCTGATCTGGTTGTTTCTGTAACAAAACAATCTCAAGTTTATTTGTGGTGTGTCCTTTGGAAACATCAGTTTCATTTCATTTATAAACGTCTCTTGCCTTTTTATTTGAAAAAACACACTTTCCCACAACATAATCTTTTGCCCAGTACCCGAGCTCTCTTTGGTGTAAATCTATAACTGACGATTTATCTTAAAAAAAGAAAAAAAAAAACTTAGAGTATAATTATGGTTATTTTAGAACCACTTCCGGAAAATCTATAGCTTGGAAAAATGTTTTGTATGAAGGATTACGTAATTGGATGAATTGACAAGGCTCTTTGCATAAATGTGAGAATAACTATTTTTATATTTCAAGACGAATCGATGGGTTTCCTGTTCGTGAATTTTCGTTTTAAAGTGACATCTAAGAAAGACAATTTACTTTTCGTTTTCATTTTAAAGTTATTCTGGCTAAGTTGCTTATGTTAAGGTATTCAAGGAGTTTCTCTGTCAGTTCCTCATTTTTTTAAATCATGTGTCTGGGCGAAACATTATTAAGAAAGTTTTTCGACTATTCTATGCGTTTACATTCATTATTGTTTTTTATTGATTTTACTGCTGAAGCAACACCGCTGGTAAGTATTAATATTCATAAAATAGCAGAATTTACAGGAAAACTTTTTAAGCCCAAATACAAATAATTAATTCCAAACTCCATTAATTCTAATCACTTGTTATTATATTTGGTAATCAACGACTGAGCTTTTGATCATATCAATGTGTGTTATTGAAGGTTTCAGTGCTTTCAAGTATTTCGTTCTAATTAATCAATAGTATTAACCAGGAAATGAAATCCAACTATTTTTCACGACTTAAGTTCCAAACGCAATTAAAATTTTTAATAAGTCATCACTTACTGTTGATATTGCCTTACGTCAAAAATATGAATCTAGTGAAAATATGTTTTGCTCTGCAATGGCTTTGACTAATGCCATTTCCTTTTACTGATGGCCTCTGCTGCTCATATCTGCTTGGATTTAACCCTGATATTCCTTGCTGTCCGAAACGAAAGAAACAGGGCCGGAAAGCAATTCTTGCTCTCTGCTTCCAGGTCTAGAATTTCTCTTCTATCTTGCATTTTGCCTATCCTTCAAGTGGCAAGTCTGTTTCTTTCAACTTTCTCTTGTTTCCATCTGCCCGGATTAAATAAGAAATTTTTTTTTTACAAATCCTAAGAAAATGAGCACAAAGCATATTTTAATAGACTGAACTCAGTGGTTTCTCTTTTGATTGCGTTCTGTACATTTGAAATCTTTTCGTAATCGGTTAAAAAATTTATATATTTTCGAGATAGGTACCATGACGTAAATTCAGACAGATATGAGAAGCATTCGTCACCATTGGCAGAGCGGATACGATGTTTTATAATGAAACTGAAATACGCCAAAACGTATCTCTTGCCAATGAGTCCAATTCACCAATTCATCTAGGGGACAATAACCCCCCTATGTGAGGATAGGGAGACCTTCACGAACGAGATCCCCATTGATACATATATATTGACTTGGTGACTTTGGAAGGTTAAGTGGACTCCTACAGAATGAGTGACTGTAGCCAAAGCCAATTCTTTGAATGGCATCTTGGTTGACCTCAGCTTTTCTTATGTCATTTTCCTGCTGACCAACAAGACTTTTTGTATCTCTCGAAATGAGAGCAAAAAAATTAAGCGGACTGAGAAACCAGCAAAAATATCGACCTCCTAGCTGGAATTTCCCAGATCAGCTATTTAAGCAATACGCAATGGGCCTACTCAAAACCCTGCCAAAAGAGCCATCGCGCCCTTACCCCCAACACTTGAAAAAAAAGCAAAACAAGACAGGGGGCCATTTTTTTTTAGATAGATGCTCCCTGTGTTTCTCTCTTAATGCAGGATATTCTTTATATTAATAGGCCAAAATAAACAAATAAATAAATAATAATATATCGATAGATTAAATTTCCTTATCCTTCCTATATGTTTTATGTAGTACATTCCGAAGCCATTTCTACCTGCAATACCAGCTAAGTTATCCATAATTTCCATTTCATCTTCATGGAAACGAATGCGCGTCACAATCGTAAAATCACTCATATAGTGAAAAGCAAGAGAAACTAAATTGTGTTATGTTAACGTAGATATTCTTTTAATGTTCTGTTTGTATATCTATAAAATGGTACTTAGGATAGGGCGGACTGTTACTCAATTTTCGACTCATGCTAATGAGTTGCCTCAGGCATCCAAACCTAAAATGCAAAAAATATTTACCGGCATTAGAGAGAGGGAATTTCCGCTTTCATTTCCCACACTTAAAAACTCAATCTCTCCTGGATATATAATGATCAACTGTTTTTGACACTAATATCGAAAATTTTTAATAGAAGCTCAGTTTCAACACCGCACAAAATCACTCCAGTCACTATGAAAAAATAAAAACTTACCAGTAATTATAATTACCCGCCAAGATGATATTTCTATGATGGTATTTAACTTTTCTATATATTTCAGTTTGTTAAGTTAACTAAAAGAGATGGAGGAAATCGCTCTCGTATCTTATAAGGATATTTTGTTATTCGTTCTTGTCTATCTTGTGTCCATTGCCTCACTACAATTCAAACATAAAGCCAACTAATTAAGTGATAAAAGGAATTTAGGGTGTAAGTAACGAGAACGCGTTCACAGCAATCAAAATAGACATACAACGTAAGTAACACTTATTTTATGTGAAAAGTCAGATGCTTAATGTAGTTTAAGTAGGCTGTACCTTCCCATTTAACATTAAGCGTATGTAGGACAAAATCACTTTCATAAACAATGATTAGAAATAAACTGTTATTTTGAAATCCAAACCAAATAAGACTCATTTACAGCAAGGTCTTTCAGCGAAATTCGAGATTTACCTCTCTAATACCCAACTCATACCCAGAGTTTTTATATTTCGATTCGTAAAAAAAAAACGTAAGTGTTTGCCAGCATGCTATCAAAGCACAATTAATTATTCAAGAAATTCCCTGGTAAACTGATTGTTACGCCCTTTCACGTTTCTTGTTTGTTTCGTAATGAATTTTCTTCCCTTTTGGAACGAAATATTACGTAACTAACATTCTCAAATGCTCAAAACGCTTGTGTGTGTGTGTGTGTGTGTGTGTATCGTCGTTTGATTTCTAAAAGCAACGAACGGACCTTCACTTCTAGTAATTGACAAATAATTTTTTTTTTTTCTCTACTGAAAACTAGAGAATCATTTGGTAATAAAAGAAGAGATTTTATCTGGCTTGTTGATCAGTCTTCCATTGCTTGTGAAACTTTGTTGCTAAATTTTCTAGTTTCTTCCTCTTGATCAGTGACGTCCTCAGACCTGTCACTTTTATTCACTGATTGACAGAAAGCTAGACACACTGCCATACTCTACTGACCAACTCAGTGAATGCAAGGGCATTTCATGGTTAGAAAGAACCGTGGATATAGTTTTAGGTAAGATGGGCATTTTCCGATGTCTCTGGTCCTTTCAAGGCACAAGGTCACCAATGTTAGAGGTGTTCTCACTTTCAAGATAGACATTCTCGAGATCAGTATTATTAGACCGTCAACTCAATAGGGGTCAGGCCAAGAAGGTGGGAGTTCTCCACGCTAGTCTTCTATAAAGTAGCGCCCAGACTATGGTTCTTGCGACTACAACTGATAGATAGTCTACGGCATTTCCCATGTCTTCTCAAGGTTATAAGTCAACGCATTATTAATTAAGAACGGAGATCTTTGATCATTAGAGGAACTGAAAAAAAAGATAGGTCCAAATGTGTGAGAAATACTTTTAGTGTAGATGTGGGTGAAAACTTGGTTTATTTGAATTAACTACATATACACGATGTGTATATGGAGGGAAAAATGTTCTAATTCATAAAATAGTAAAGGACACTACTGATAAGCAGATGATCAGTTTTAGAAAAACTTTCTAAATATTAACAAGCAAACAGGTTTGAGAGCCTCTCAATAGGATTTGACAAGGTAAGTCTTTGTCTAGGAATGCTTTATAATATTTCTTTTTAAATATTTCTTCGAGTGAACAAAAGTAAGATAAATGTCAATTCCTTAGTTTGTTGCAAAATCTGTTCAAGAAGCTAACCTTTATTGTCAACGTTACCTTTAAAAAATTTCTCTCTTCGTTTCTTTAGGCACTTTTTATGGACATCAACGTCATTTAAATGTTATAAAATCTGGCGAAAAATTTGCTTCACTGGATTGATTATCCAAAAACCGTTTATAGGTAATGAAACACTTCAGATTTTCAAGATTTTAATGTTTATGATCATTTCTTCTAACTGATTTCAGTTAGCTTAGATAATGAGCTAGGTACAGAAAAACACAATGGCAGTTACTCGAACACTCAGATGAGACTAAAGAAATTAAAAAAAACAATTGGTTAGGCAACCCGATGCCTGTATTTCCGATGCTCGAAGAAATAATAATAATAATAGTATAGTATATTTATTATAGTATATTATTTGATACAAATTCATAAAAGTTAGCAGAAAATTCTACGAAGAAATTTTAGGTTTTATGGAGATAACACAAAGCAATATTAATAATTGTACGTAAAAGATATGCAGACATTGCAAGATAATACATAGGCATAAAAATAAATGAGTGAAGCCAGCTTGACAGGTTTGTAATATTCAAAATCGTATTAAAATACAAAAAGAAAACAAATACAGCCTGCAAACATAAAAAGAACATTTATACAAAAGCCATAAATTAACATACAGGCCTAGCTTGTGTTCCAAGCAAAAATAGGCTTTAAAAAAAAAAACCACTGTTTAAAATTTTCCTTAAATAGTTACTGTTCGCAAGTTACGGTTTTTTTTTGTAATTTCTAAGAGAAACATAAAATGAGTCTTCTAAAAAATTTCTGTCGAGTTCATTTTGTTAAGCTCCAACTCAAGATTGATAGTGCAGAATTAATTCTCCTTTTAATAATAATAATAATAATAATAATAATAATAATAAATAATAATACAATTAATAATAATAATAATAATAATAATAATAATAATAATAATAATAATAATAATAATAATAAGAGTAAGGGAAATATAGCCAGTAACTAAGGCCTATCACCAGCCTACCAATAATGTGGAAGTTACTAACAGGTATCATCAGTGAAAGGCTATACAACTACCTTAGAGGAGACAAACACCATCCCCCACCAACAGAAAGGCTGCAGAAGGAAGTGTAGGGGCACAAAAGACCCGCTCCTGATAGACAAAATGGTAATGAAAAACAGTAGGAAAAGGAAAACCAACCTAAGCATGGCATGGATAGACTATAAGAAAGCCTTCGACATGATACCACACACATGGCTAATAGAATGCCTGAAAATATATGGGGCAGAGGAAAACACCATCAGCTTCCTCAAAAATACAATGCGCAACTGGAATGCAATACTTACAAGCTCTGGGATAAGACTAGCAGAGGTTAATATCAGGAGAGGATCTTCCAGGGTGACTCACTGTCCCACTACTCTTCGTAGTAGCCATGATTCCCATGACAAAAGTACTACAGAAGATGGATGCCGGGTACCAACTCAAGAAAAGAGGCAACAGAATCTACCATCTGATGTTCATGGATGACATCAAGCTGTATGGTAAGAGTATCAAGGAAATAGACCCCCTAATCCAGACTGTAAGGATTGTATCTGGGAACATCAGGATGAGTTTGGAATAGAAGAATGCGCCTTAGTCAACATACAAAAGGCAAAGTAACGAAAACTGAAGGGATAAAGCTACCAGATGGAGCAACATCAAACACATAGATGAGACAGGATACAAATACCTGGGAATAATGGAAGGAGGGGATATAAAACACCAAGAGATGAAGACACGATCAGGAAAGAATATATGCAGAGACTCAAGGCGATACTCAAGTCAAAACTCAATGGCGGAAATATGATAAAAGCCATAAACACATGGGCAGTGTCAGTAATCAGATACAGCGCCAGGAATATGGAATGGACGAAGGCAGAACTCCGCAGCATAGATCGGAAAACCAGGAAACATATGACAATACACAAAGCACTACACCCAAGAGCAAATACGGACAGACTATACATAACACGAAAGGAAGGAGGGAGAGGACTACTAAGTATAGAGGACTGCGTCAAACATCGAAAATAGAGCACTGGGGCAATATCTGAAAACCAGTGAAGACGAGTAGCTAAAGAGTGCATGGGAAGAAGGACTAATAAAAGTAGACGAAGAACCAGAAATATACAGAGACAGGAGAAAGACAGACAGAACAGAGGACTGGCACAACAAACCAATGCACGGACAATACATGAACAGACTAAAGAACTAGCCAGCGATAACAATTGGCAATGGCTACAGAGGGGAGAGCTAAAGAAGGAAACTGAAGGAATGATAACAGCGGCACAAGATCAGCCCCTAAGAACCAGATATGTTCAAAGAACGATAGACGGAAATAACATCTCTCCCATATGTAGGAAGTGCAATACGAAAAATGAAACCATAAACCACATAGCAAGTGAATGCCGGCACTTGCACAGAACCAGTACAAAAAGAGACATGATTCAGTGGCAAAAGCCCTCCACTGGAGCCTGTGCAAGAAACATCAGCTACCTTGCAGTAATAAGTGGTACGAGCACCAACCTGTGGGAGTGATAGAAAAACAATCAGGCAAAGATCCTCTGGGACTATGGTATCAGAACGGATAGGGTGATACGTGCAAACAGACCAAACGTGACGTT
The DNA here is from genome assembly GCF_015104395.2 of Macrobrachium nipponense. Taxonomy (NCBI): domain Eukaryota; kingdom Metazoa; phylum Arthropoda; class Malacostraca; order Decapoda; family Palaemonidae; genus Macrobrachium; species Macrobrachium nipponense. The sequence goes on from NC_087220.1 coordinate 5,332,856, forward strand.
GATTGACAAAGTCAAGAAGAAATACACTCATTGATGTCGCAATACCATGGGACACCAGAGTTGAAGAGAAAGAGAGGGAAAAAAATGGATAAGTATCGAGATCTGAAAATAGAAAATAAGAAGGATATGGGATATGCCAGTGGAAATCGTACCATAATCATAGGAGCACTAGGCACGATCCCAAGATCCCTGAAAAGGAATCTAGAAAAACTAGAGGTTGAAGTAGCTCCAGGACTCTTGCAGAAGAGTGTGATCCTAGAAACGGCACACATAGTAAGAAAAGTGATGGACTCCTAAGGAGGCAGGATGCAACCCGGAACCCCACACTATGAATACCACCCAGTCGAATTGGAGGACTGATAGAGCAAAAAAAAAAAAAAAAAAAAAAAACTTATAATAATAATAATAATGGTTACTGGCTAAAAAAATTCAAGACCCTACACCCTAGAATAGCAGAACAACTCCAGCATTGTATCACAAATCACCATGCGCCCAAATGGATGACCACAGGAAGAACATCCTTATTCCAGAAAGACAAGAGTAAGGGAAATATAGCCAGTAACTACAGGCCTATCACCTGCCTACCAATAATGTGGAAGTTACTAACAGGTATCATCAGCGAAAGGCTATACAACTACCTAGAGGATACAAACACCATCCACCACCAACAGAAAGGCTGCAGAAGGAAGTGTAGGGGCACAAAAGACCAACTCCTGATAGACAAAATGGTAATGAAGAATAGTAAGAGAAGGAAAACCAACCAAGGCATGGCATGGATAGACTATAAGAAAGCCTTCGACATGGTACCACACACATGGCTAATAAAATGCCTGAAAATTTATGGGGCAGAGGAAAACACCTTCAGCTTCCTCAAAAATACAATGCACAACTGGAATACAATACTTACAAGCTCTGGAATAAGACTAGCAGAGGTTAATATCAGGAGAGGGATCTTCCAGGGTGACTCACTGTCCCCACTACTCTTCGTAGTAGCCATGATTCCCATGACAAAAGTACTGCAGAAGATGGATACTGGGTACAAACTCAAGAAAAAAGGCAACCCAATTAACCATCTGATGTTCATGGACGGCATCAAGCTGTATGGTAAGAGCATCAAGGAAATATATGCCCTAATCCAGAGTGTAAGAATTGTATCTGGGGACATCAGGATGGAGTTTGGAATAGAAAAATGCGCCTTAGTCAACATACAAAAGGGCAAAGTAACAAGGACTGAAGGGGTAAAGCTACCAGATGGGAACAACATCAAACACAGATGAGACGGGATACAAATACCTAGGAATAATGGTAGGAGGGGATATAAAACATCAAGAGATGAAGGACACGACCAGGAATGAATATATACAGAGACTCAAGTCGATACTCAAGTCAAAACTCAACGCTGGATATATGATAAAAGCCATAAACACATGGGCAGTGCCAGTAATCAGATACAGCGCAGGAATAGTGGAATGGACGAAGGCAGAACTCCGCAGCATAGATCAGAAAACCAGGAAACATATTACAATACATAAAGCACTACACCCAAGAACAAATACGGACAGACTATACATAACACGAAAGGAAGGAGAGAGAGGACTACTAAGTGTAGAGGACTGCGTCAACATCGAGAACAGAGCACTGGGGCAATATCTGAAAACCAGTGAAGACAAGTGGCTAAAGTGTGCTTGGGAAGTAGGACTGATAAAATTAAACGAAGACCCAGAAATATACAGAGACAGGAGAAAGACAGACAGAACAGAGGACTGTCACAACAAACCAATGCAAGGACAATACATGAGACAGACTAAAGAACTAGCCAGCGATGACACGTGGCAATGGCTACTGAGGGGAGAGCTAAAGAAGGAAACTGAATGAATGATAACAGCGGCACAAGATCAGGCCCTAAGAACCAGATATGTCCAAAGAACGATAGATGGAAATAACATCTCTCCCATATGTAAGAAGTGCAATACGAAAAATGAAACCATAAACCACTTAGCAAGCGAATGTCCGGCACTTGCACAGAACCAGTACAAAAAGATGCATGATTCAGTAGGAAAAGCCCTCCACTAGAGCCTGTGCAAGAAACACCAGCTACCTTGAAGTAATAAGTGGTACGCACACCAACCTGAAGGAGTGATGGAAAACAATAAGGCAAAGATCCTCTGGGACTATGGTATCAGAACAGATAGGGTGATACATGCAAATAGACCAGACGTGACGTTGATAGAGAAAATCAAGAAGAAAGTATCACTCATTGATGTCGCAATACCATGGGACACCAGAGTTGAAGAGAAAGAAAGGGAAAAAAAATGGATAAGTATCAAGACCTGAAAATAGAAATAAGAAGGATGGGATATGCCAGTGGAAATCGTACCCATAATCATAGGAACACTAGGTACGATCCCAAGATCCCTGAATCTGGAAAAACTAGGGGCTGAAGTAGCTCAAGGACTCATGCAGAAGTTTTATCCTAGAAACGGCGCACATAGTAAGGAAAGTGATGAACCCCACACTATAAATACAACCTAGTCGAATTAGAGGACTGTGATAGAGAAAATAAAAATAATAATAACAAAAGACTGAGGGAAGCAAATGGGGAAAAGAACTCTTAAAACAAACCCAAGAAGACATGTTTGAGAGTGAAACGTGAAATATTATAGATTTATTTACTTTTTATACCATTTCTATTGAAAAATGTTAAAGTTCATTAAGGGGAACTAATTATCATTTTTAATTAAAAGTGGAGAAAAGGACTCAACTAAAGAACAAAGGGAGTCGTTTTATCGTCGCCCTATGGTAATTAACTTTCTCTCCCCCTTCCCTGTTCCCAAATACTTCCACAGCCATATTCTATGGTAAACCCACCCCCCCCCCCTCCCCCGCCATTCAAAATGAAATTAGCCTCGAGCGTAGCTTTGTGTCGACGAACATACTTTTTCGTTTATCTCTTCCTAATTCACTGATGAATTCTATTTTTCTTTATTATTTTTAAAGTAGTACTTCTAAAACGAAAGGTAACACACAAACGAAAGGTAACTCGCACTGGTGTACTGTTGGAATAATATTTAATTATCTACCCAATATTGTTGATCACTATAGTAAATTTTAGGATTCCTTATATATGTATATATATAAATACATATATATCTTAGTGGACTAATGAATTATGTAAAATTAAGAATACTTTGCCAAGCTTCCACAACAGAAGACTTTCATTACATCAATCAGAGAATAATTATATAAATATATTCATGATATATTAGCCAATTAAAAAAAGTAACAGATATTAAAATAATTCTAGACTGGTTGTTAGTTTTGTGATGCTGAGGACTCAAATATTCATATGGTACATTTCTGCAAGAAAATTGCAAACGTGATGATATAGCTGAAAGGAGTTTTGAAGCATTTTTGCAATTTTCTTCGTTGTAAATTCACTAAAAACAAAGGAACACAACAACTTAAATCTAATCAAGTTACATTGTAAAAATATGGTTATTCAAAGACAAGAATGTGCCTGAGCGCTTGATTTTATGGTTTCTCTGGCCGGTATATTGGTGAATAACAACACTACATCAAAGGTTGCCATAAAAATGTTAAAATTTTGTAGAAAAATGCGTTGCTTAATTTGTTCACGTTAGTTACGGTATTCATTTTACTGGTCAGGGGCTCCAATAGGGGAACGAGGAATTTGGCCAATTTGTAATCTGGAGTTCTATAGGAGGCCAAGAGAGAGCGAAAGACGTTGGGTAGGCAGACGGTAGAAAACTCAAAGGAGGAGACCATAACAAAAAGATCCTGTTATATGTTCTCGGTAATGATGGTCTCTTCCCTAAATTGCGGAGAAATCTATCTATCGATCTTGTCTTCCGATTCTAAAGATGGTTTGATAATTTGGGAGACCAAATTCTTCAAATTTATTACAGTCATTACGATTTTGGTAATTTTGTTGACGTATTCAAATTTGTCATCGTCATAAGCAAATCGTCCCGTTTGGACAGAGTTTTGAGGGTTTCGTAATTATTCTTTTTGAAAAAGAGGGCGCAATGTGTTTACAAGCATATTGAAGCTCATTCAATTATTTCATTTCTCCTCTCACAAATTTAATAACTACTCAAAATTTCAAGCCTTCGAATCCTTCAGGCCTTCAAATAACGGCCGAAGGAAATAATTCTGACCCTTAAACAAGAGAGAGAATGAGAGAGAGAGAGTTAGATAACCGCTGCCTAGCTAGCAAACAACGTCCATGTCTTACACAGCCTACCTTGGTTTTCCCGGTGATTAGTACTTTCTTTGTCTTTCCGTTCATGGAATCTCGTTATGTAAGAGGAAGAAAGGGGCTAACGAATATCCTGGCCATGTATATACAAGACTGAAGGAAACAATAAGAAATCACGGATCTAAGAGAGCCTCCCTTTCTAGAGATAAAGATTGAGGCAATTCTTTTTCAAAAGTTTCTGTGCATGGAGGTGATAGGAAATACCAACACCAGACATCCCCGAAGCTGTTCATTATGGGAAGAATGGAGACTCATGGTTGATACACTTATGTAACAATAGCTTTACTTGTTTTATTTGATTGTATTGTTCAGATAATAAACAAATTTTCGAAAATGTAGAGTAACGTTTTTCTTGCTACTATCACAATAGATCTGTTAAGCAGAAGCAAGGTAAAAACATCCGTAATACCGGGTGCGGTTTTTGCTCTCGAGATGAATAAATAGTATAACTAAGTAATCAAGCACAAGGAAAGGCAATCGGTTCCATGCACGATACATTTTTCTCCGGATCTTTTATGACTCGCAGTGCATTTTGAGATTCTGTTCCCTCAAGATTCTTTGAATCTTTTGAATATTTCATGGATGATGCTTGGGCTATATTCTTTCATTCGTTCATTCAATGTGAGAGATTCTACTCTTAATCATTTTGCAAGCACGTGGAGGAGCTTAGCGGAGAATAGTCTTAGTGAAGTGATTGTCAGAGAAGACGTTTGTGAATCAAAATGACACACAATAGTGTTATAGCAATATCATATACAATAATCGTAAAATCTCTGCAGTCATGATTATTCAGAGAATGTGAGTGTCTCGATTTCATTTTTTCTTGATCTGAAGCATTCATGCGCTATTTGGCTTTATCCAATTCATCAGTTTAACTTGATAAAAAATTCTCATTTCTTTCCTTTTTGTCTGCATTGATTGGGATTGCATTACCTTTTCACTCTGTATTTCCCATTTAATTTTATTCGTCTACGACGAGCATTTCATTATCATTAAATTTAAGTTCATTTTGCGTTCTGTATGCTTGCATTTTTTAAAATTGAAAAGAAAGTAAAATTTTGTATTATAAAAATAGCTTGCATTGTATTATTTATCATAACAATGAAATTATTTTATTGACAAAAACCTTCACCATAAATCAAGACACTATGATGGATCATTCATAGTAAGATTTATTTATTTATTTATTTATTTATTTACTTATTTATCTATTTATTTATCTATTCACAAAACAGGCCCTATATTATTTTTTTTCCATTTGTTTCCGAAAGGGTGTTATTCTGGAACTGCGCCACCCTCCGATTGCTTTCAATAAGCTGTTGCCCTATATTTTCACATTTCCATCCTATTGTTAATGAATGTTCATTAAGAATTCCTCCTGCTCTAATGAACTCCTGGATTACTGATAATTATTTCTACGGTTATATTTCGCCTCATTCCCAGTTGCCGTTGATTATTGACAGCTACCTCAAGCGTCAAGAAAGTATTCTGATGAGGAAGAAAAATACTTTATAGATTCCTGCATACATTTGTCCACCACTTGTCTACTTTGGGATGATGATATAAAATCTTTTTTTTTCCCGAAAGCACTTAAATTTGAAGAAAGCTGATATATCGGCATGTTATAACCAACAGCTTATTAAAACGCCTAAAATACCAGTCTCACTAAGTTTGCGTTGCCTCTTGACATAACTAATTATACAGTAGGTGTTAAATTCTATTTTCTTTTTATTTCAAGGGATAACTTCCTGCAATGAACTGTTATATGCATTTCTCTTTTGAACAGGATTCTAGCCTTACCTGCCACTGATCAATTCGTGTTCAAGTAAATTTTCTTTTATTAGTTTGTGTCAGACACAAATAAAAAATCCTTCTTGTCTATCAAAGCCACCATTCCACCTCTCCCTTCTGATTATAAGTTTATCTCAGATGCTCTTTGTTGTGTTGTTGTGGTATATTGCTATCTCAGTGTGAGAAGAAAAAAATTTTTTTTCCGACAAATTCTAAAAAGATTAGCGATTGAAGTGAAAACACACACACACACACACACACACACACACACACACACACACACACACACATATATATATATATATATAGATATATATATATATATATATATATATATATATATTAATTATATATATTACAAAAGTATACGTACATGAATGAATCACAGTGTACACTGTGTGCCATACACTACTATCATAAGTTGTGAAGGAAAAAAATACGAATAAAGGGAGAAAACATAAATCTGATGTTATATGCAGATCTGTTATTGCATACGGCTTGAGCTATCCGAAGAGTAAAGAAATAACAAAACACATTCCGGCAGCGAGAGAGAGAGAGAGAGAGAGAGAGAGAGAGAGAGAGTTCATATAAAAATTATGTCGTTCATTTCCATAAAGGTGTTATTTAAAAAGAATAAATAAAACAAAATGTATTTCTGTAATTCACAGAACAACAGATTATAATTTTTTTTCAGATATTAATATAAGGTGAAATTTATGAAGACACTTTTAGTATAAGAATTACTTTTAAGAACTTTAAATAAAGGCTGGCCTATCAGTCTTGTTATGAATTATCAGCTTTTTAGATATTAGTTCAATTATTAGTTTAATTATCAGTATACTTTTAAATATATAGCTGATATTGGCTACATTTGTACACCTCTCTTTTATAACTTATTTTGTATATCAGCTAGTGAATTATCACCATTCAATTTTTCATGAACAACAATTTCAGAGAAAAATGCAATTCTTTTTTGTGATTGTTTTTTTTAAAGATAATATCATTTGTGACAACACTTCAGTAGATATGAGGAAACATCAACAAATAGAATTATCAAGGCAAGTAAAAAGAGAGGTAATGAAATATATCACAGCTCGGATCCAGATGCAACAGTGCAACCTCACAAAGACGGTATATCTACTTATACATCGTCTCTGCGTATCGCCCGATACTTAGGGAAACATCAGAAGCAATTACCCATTACCCCAGATTCCCCTAAGATAAAGAAAATTAAAGAAACGAGGCGCTTCATATTTAAAGACTGTTTGATTACACCTGATCCGCGCCAACATGAAAGGTGGGACAAGGCATCATTATGCCGCACACCAGACAGTGGTGATACACAAAAAACTTTTAAAGAAGTTATATTAAATGTTTGTAAATTGCGTAATGATCAGTGGGGCTATGAAGTAGAACTTAGACCAGTTGGAGAAACAGCAGATCTTCATGCCAGCGCCTCAGTGGCGTGATCGATTCTCGGGCATTCCACTGAGGGGTGAGATATGTGTATTTCTGGTGATAGAAGTTCACTCTTGACGTGGTTCGGAAGTCACGTAAAGCCGTTGGTCCCGTTGCTGAATAACCACTGGTTCCATGCAACGTAAAAATACCAGACAAACAAAACAAAAAGATCTTCATGCTGCAGATGGACAATACCACCGGAAATACTATCAAACGTATGTTAAATTCTTCGGATATGACTGATTTTGATCATTCTGTTGCACTACATGCTTGTATAACGGAAATTAAAAAAAGACTATACCCAGATATGGAATTCAGTTAATCTCCATCAAGATTATATTGCCCATGGTGGAAAGCTTAAGCGTCGTCAGTTTATGAACAGCATTATCGATATTTTGGAAAACGAGCGCATTGTGCTGTCTCCTTATGGTTACACTAGTATCATTATTCATAAATCTTCATAAAACTGTCAAAAGATGAAAACAATGTTTATGTTCAAACAACTGTAAAAACCATTGTTTCCACAATTGTAATTGAGTGGAAAGAGAATATACCAGATAACGATTGCTACAAAAGCAATCTCAATAATGTGGGTAATAACTTGGCCCAATGCAGAAGCCATTAGTAGATTATTATAATGCTTATTGCTCATACATACTGGAAAGACTTGATAATAGTGATGTATATCTTCGTTTTTATCGAATACAATGAAGACAGTATCAAAAAGGATACAAGAGAGTCAAGAGACACGTCAAGTAGCAGAAAATAAGTAAGATCAACCCTGTTCCTAGTCTAAGTGTGACTCTCTTTGTCACCAAAAACAAAGTTCAGATCATTCAGTTGTAGAAAGAAGTCACATAAATAAGTTAGTGATCACTGGGCCTTCTCCAATCCCCACTCTCATTCAAAAGGGTCAAGAGGAACCACATGAGGACCTTCCCAGCACTCATGGAGAAGCTGATGCCATAATATTCCACCAGTTCCTATATTTAAAAAAGGGTGGAGTTGAAGATCTCATCATAATATGTGATGATACAAATGTTTTTGAACTATTATTACACCATTACCACAAGCATAACCTAAATTGTACAGTAATGGTGGAAGTTACTTCTGGGTGACGTAGTCAAATAAACATCAAAGCTACTGATGAAAATACCACCCCATAGTTTCAAACATTTCAGCATCACATGCTTTATCTGTTGTAAATGTTTTAAGGCAAGGTTACTTTTATATGACGCTGGTACGACAGAGAGTCAAAACCCTCTGACACTATGTCTGACAACTTTATATGTTGTCACAAAAACAAAATCAAATTCTGTTAAGGATCTCAACTATTGTAGAATTCTTTTCATATCTTTATTCTAAAAAGAAATTTCAGAATAAGTAACTATTATTTAGAGCACAATAACGTTTAAAAAATAATTGGGTCTAGCCTAGTTGTATAATTTACGAAACTTGATTCAAGATGAACAAAGTTTGTAGCCTTTGATAAACTTGGCAGAAGAAATCTTTTTTTTTTTATGTTACTAGAAAGTTTTCGTCATATCATGCCTTGCAGTGTCACATTACCAATATAGCCTGGCAGTGTTGAAAAAGGTGCAAGTAAAGGTTATTTTTTGCAATAATGTTAATGAAATCTAGTAAACTGAATAATAAACTAAATGATAAACTACATTCTCTGTTGGCATTCGGAGTGATCAACAGTTTTCTCCAGTTGCAGAGCCCACATATCATCGGCGTGGAATCAGGAAAAAAATAATGCAACTGCGTTTCCAGGGAAGAGTACTTATTCGGGCACACGCATATAAATCGCTGGTTAAAATTAGAGGTCTCTGTGTCTTTTGGATACGGTATTGTTTTATAAAAAAAAAAGTCAATATTGCTATAATATAATTTTCAATTAATATGACATTAAACTCAGAATGCTACTGCGTCTATTATAGTGCTGAGCATACCTGCAATTATTATCATTGCTCAAGAGTATGGAAGAAATGAATTATATGAATACATGAGGTTTCAAAAAGAATACAGAGGTTGAAAGGTGACTGCCAAGAAGAAACATAGATACGCCCTATAAAGCTTAGCATTCTACATACTGTTGGGATAAAGGAGGTATGGTTCTCTCTGTCTGATTGTTTGCGTCTGTCTGTCTCTTTATACTTTTTACACACACACGCACACACATTTATATATAATATATATATATATATATATATATATATATATATATATATATATATATATATATATATGAAAAGATTATGTATTTTGATTTTTAGTGTCTATGGGACTGCAATGGAGAAGTAATTGTCTGATTTTATTAGTATTAAACTAGGGTTGATTTCAAATCCAGTGTGCCTCCATTAATATGTAATCATACCTAGAACAGCTCTTTGTCTGTTAATATATTTGGAAGTGACACAGGCATACGTTTTTAATCAAATAACTGCAGAGTTTGTAAAACAATAGGAAATGTAATAACTATAATTACTGTTAGGTGGGATGCATTCTAGATTTAATAAACTTCTGATTTCGACCAGAATATATATATTTATATAATCTTGAATATGAAGTCACACTTAAGGACTATTGAGTCCAGTAGAATGAAATAAAAATACTTCTTTAACGAACGCAAAATATATTGGTTTATAAAAAGTTACTTTCTAATTCTATTTAATTATTTAATTCTTCCAAAGTGGGAGTGGAGTAACAAAACTCAAACCCTTCCTTGTGCGACGCCTTGTAGATGCCTCGAAATGAATCTGATTAAGACCGTATTTCCAAGAAAAAAACTTCGTGATTGATTACTGGGAATACCGTCTTCATTTAGATTATCGTTGTCTTTGAAGATCTTACAGAATTAATTTTGATCTACTCGTGAATTCATAAGAGCCGGTAAGTTCATACGAATATAGCGAATTCTCACGTATGTTAAGCTAAGGTAAATATTTATTTTTTCATAAAAGTGTTGCTACATGATAAGAAGCTGTTGACTGTGTATTTAGAAATGCACTCTGATTTTTTAAATTTTACCCGCACGCTGAATAAATCTTTAAAGATTTGTGTACTGAGGACTATCGGGCAAAATATAGTAAATGTGCAGACAAAAGTTTATCGGGATAAGTTTTTATGCTGAGACATAAGAAAGACCGATAAGCAGTTAGCTCAGCGATTAGATTGCATATTTAAAGATGATTACTTTTTTTTTTTTTAGGTAAAACCGACATTAAAAAGTAGCGGAAATCACATTTCGTTTGCCTCCGCGGTAACTAAACAGCGGATGAAATTGTTTGGATAGCTAATTCTCGAGATTTATTTTACCACATGCACTGGCAACAGCATAACCTCCAACTCTGTTGATTGAGGTATGAAACAACCACAAGTATCGTGAATTATTATCGTAGTAACTCACTCTATCATACTGATTTATAGCTATATCATATCCTGGAATACGGGGCGCTGATTGGGAGCAAATGATTCCATGGCAGGTGAGAACAATGGTTGAATTGCGCCTGTTGGTTGGTTTTATGTTCGTGTGGAGGTCGTTAGTTATATTGTATTAGAGTGACTATGATTGATGATCATTCAGTTAATACCTTGAGTTTAATTTAGTCAATCACTCTCTCTCTCTCTCTCTATGCTGTTAAAAAAACAGGAAGGAAAAAACTGAAATACGAAAAATAGTTTGTAACTCCTTCAACAGGGGTTTCGTCTTGATATGTATCTCTTTGTTGAACTGTAATAGTTCATTTTCTAGGAGAGTTAAGAATGGATTTTAACGAAATTTAATGACGTGGTCACGGGCCAAGAGAAAATTGCTCTTGGTTTTAATCATATCATAGTTTTGATTCTACATTATTAGGAGATGATTTTTTTTTCTTATTTTTAAATTGCAGTTAAATAAGAAGAGGACGAGGAGAATGTTAGCAGCAGATATCATCGATGAGTCTGATTCCTGCATATTAAGAAGAGTCATGATCCATTAGACTATAGCCTACAGGCTGCAAAAAAAAAAATTAATCTTCCGCATCAAGAGCACTCAGAAGCCACCTGCACATTTGCCAGGTTATATGATGGTGCATAGTGATCAGAACTCGACTTCATTAAATACTGTTGGAAAATCCACAACAGGAAAGATCATCCTGTGCTCTGGCATGCCTGGAAATCACATCGGACTCCATTGAATTTATTAATTAGTATACTTCATTTTCCACGCATGTTTATTCGATTTTACGTTTTCTCCTTGGCGATGACGTCCTAAATGCAGGACTGTTTCTCCAAGAGGGATAACACGATAATCGCTCACGGTCGCAGTACAGTATTGAATTAATCCTAATACTTATCACGACATTCGGAAAATAACAAGCAAAGAGAGAGGGCGTCAATTAACTGACCAAAGAAGAATCCGAATTTAAATTAATAGTCGATAAATCACATTTGCGACAAAACCTATTTCCACCTGGAATTGTTAGAGAGCCTTCTGCAATCGAAAGCTTCGGATTAAGACATGCACGAAAAAAATTGAAATAAAAATAAATCAGTAATAAAATAAAATAGAAGTAAAATTAAAAAGAGATGAATTTAACGCCCTCCTCCTCATCAAACTGGAGGAGAGCCAGAATGTAGTTGTCATGATTTTACAAAGCGAAGCCTTTCCATGAAAATTTTCAACATTTACTCTTTTTCAGGTTTTCTGAAATAGAAGCAGCAAAGGGGAAAAAGCTGTTATTACGGATAATAACGGTGTTGAAAAACAGCCACTATAGAAATTTTCCCAGTGAGAACTGGAAAAAGGCAAAATGGTTACCATTAAGAATTATTTGACCTGAGCATTCATTTGAAAAAAAAAAAAAATCAATTGTAGTTTACTCATTTCATGTTTACAGCTGTTACAGGTGTACCGCCTATAGGAAATTATAAGTTCTTGAGTCTGCATTTCCAAGGAAACTGATTTTAACCAAAGCAAAATATCAAGACGCAGTGAAAATTCATCTGAGAATATCTGGATATCATTCATAATACAGATTTAATGTTGTATCTCGGTCATTTCAATACTCTGACATATCATATAAGTGGAATTCTCTTGCTGTCTAGTAACCTGTGTAGTATAGCGTTATTAATATGAGTTATTACATCGAATTCCTGATCAGCGCACTCTCTGGTTTTCATAACATTTTTAAGTTATTTCCGTCGTTGTTTTTCGTAGCCATGCAGGGGCCATATATTTGTTTCTGAGAAAGCTGCGAATAGAAGAATTAGTCTGATTATTTCATCTTAATAAAAGTGGTGGTATTGTTGGTGAAGTTTTGAAGCTCAAAGCAATAAGAGAAGCAAAATAAAACTGAGACCACAGCTATTTGGAAAATAGCGCGAAGAACTTCTATTCCAGGATACGATATTCAATTCGAGACCCAAGAGAATCTCTCTCTCTCTCTCTCTCTCTCTCTCTCTCTCTCTCTCTCTCTCTCTCTCTCCTCTCTCAGTGGCTCTACAGAATTTACTCTCGGTGTTTGTCTGTTACTATGTCCAATGAGACAATGCTTTTCTTATACCACTAGTCCTAAAACCTAAATAAAAAGAATTTAGCATATCCAGGCATTAATAGACGTATTATGAAATACAAAAAAATAGACTTTTTATTTTTACGTTGCTGATGTAATGCAGCTACTAAAGTCGTTCTTGTTGAACGTGTAGTATCTTAAAATTAAAACAAAATCAGAAAGAAAAGGAAACTCAGTGCTGATCAGTGTCTCTCGTGTTAGGCCGTGAGACGGAGACGGAGACGCAGTTGAATATTCATGGAAATGTTTATTCCCTTAAAATGCCTCAACATCCGGTGTTATTTAAAAGAGATTATTAATCTGTAGGCCTACTTTCCTGAGTTTTATTTAAGCGTGACTATATTGTCTCTTAAAAAGAAAAGTTGAAAATTACCAAATTGATAATCATCCATACTCGAGTTAAGCCTTACAGGGAGAAGCCTGAATGAGTGAAATGAATGTATGAAGCTGTAAAATGTATTTTACTTGTCAGAGAGCCATTGTTATAATAGCGTTTTTTTTTTTTTTTCAGAAAAGGTAACGCGAGTAATTACCATACTAAAGATGGCAATGAGGATAGGTTGTGGAAAATGGTGATTTCGTTCACAATAAGATAAAAGATATGTTTAGTTGCATATGTATGTGAGAGAGAGAGAGAGAGAGAGAGAGAGAGAGAGAGAGAGAGAGAGAGAGAGAGATTATCAAGTGTTACATGAATATGATACCGCTGATGCGAACATTTTTATTTCAAATATCATTATTGCGTTAACAGTTTATCTTTGCTGAATAAATCGGCATAATCTCAACAATACTTAATCATTTCGTTTTTCTTGTTTACTTTTGACATCCAACTCGTAAGACTAAGTAGGATCCTAAATCTAACTTCGTTCAGATAAAGCATTATACATTTTATTCAAAATTAGTAAGGTAAAAAAAAAAGTGAGAAAGTGAAATGGAAAATAAATTGAATTTCGTAGCCCACTATTGCACTTCGGAGATTTTTGTAACCTCCGATGGGCATCAAAGCTTCGAGAATAATCTATTTACCAAGGGATTTACTTATGTGCAAAACAAATTAATTTCTCTTTGCTCTCCTTTTGAATTATTCATGCAAAGAAGTATTTAATGCAGCTTAGGACGACGGAATTTCATTAGCAATATTAGAGTATATCTCTCTCAATATTGAAAATTTTCATTTTCCTCTTTACCCGAAAATTTTATATAGGTAATTTATTATAAGGTAGGGATCAGAACTGTATCTAATTCCTAATAATTCAACAATAACATAAAAGTGGCAATCGCATACTTGATTACACTTTCTTTCAAAAATTAATTTGTTAAAAATTAAATTTATTCTTTTTTTCTTGCGTGAAAAGACAGTCTCGGTGTTAATTTTAGAACCATTGTTTGTCAACTGCGTTTTGAAACAATTACAATATCCATGTATTAATAATGGAATTGCAATGATTTGGAACGAAAATCTTTGATAACAGGGAAAAATAATTTGCAATTAGCTTCGGGTAAAGTTACCCAGGCCACTGACCATGGCATGGTAAATAGTGTGCCAGACTTCGTGTATAATAATGAATCTAATAATCATAGGACACCGTTCCCAGAATATCTAAGCAGTGATGCTGAAATATTTTTTTATTCATAATCGAATTTTAGTTTCAAAGAAAAAAGTTTCTCCAAAGAATTTTTTTATATTTTTATATACATTTTATATATGTTTTTATAATATAGTGTATATAGTAGTCAGATACGAAAATGAAATCCTCAGGCCTTGTTAGCACAATATATACATACATATATATATATATATTATATATATATAATATATATTATATATATATATATATTATATATATATATTCCCTATATTCCTTTTTGGGGGAGGTTTTACTGAACTTCAGTAAGAGAGCTATAGATCACAATTACCATTTTAATCAATTTAAGGAAAATCCAAAATACATAATTAGATTATAATAACAAACTGTGACTTGAGGAGGACGACGCAGAGATACCGACCACACCAATGAACCCTACACCATCAACAAGAGTCTTGCAATCGCCTTCATCTGATTGTCACCCTTCACTCTCCCCAGCCAGAAGCGTGGTTTTTTTTTTAGGGTGGAAACTCCATCTACTATTTACCTTGGAATCCTGCATCAGAAGAATATCTATGATCAGGATAAAATACACAAACGTTTTCTTAAAAGTAATCACCTTCCAGTATCATTATTAACGCCATGTACTCTTTTAGCAACCATTAATTATTTTTCATTTTAATAGATCTATTTATTGTCGATCAGAACGACAGTGGTTGATAAAATCATCTAGGTTTCTTATAAAACTTTCTTCCCATAATATATGAAATACATATCAGGAAAATATTATTATTATTATTATTATTATTATTATTATTATTATTATTATTATTATTATTATCATCATCATCATCATCGTGTGAAAAAGTCAAGCATTAACTTACAAATTTTAAACATGCAATCCCACATGAGAAATGGGAAAAAAGATAGAAAAATATGTATGAACGGTGTATAAACCAATGAATAAATAAAATGGGAGACCTCTATCAATTTACAAAAAAAAAGTAAATAATCTGGGACTGTATCTTTAAACCAAGTGAACTCGACCCTAGTTTGGAAGAGAAGTAAATTTGTGAAGTTTCCTTGTCCGTGATGCATAGCAGCGTCGAATCTCTTTTTCGCCAAAGCTGTCGCAAACTTCATCAAAGATCAAACAAAATTATGCACAAAATCTGCAAGTCAAATGTCATCAGAAATTTTTGCTCCTTAATGGAAGGATATCATGGTGTATTTTTCACCGTCAGATTTATGTAATATGTGATGAAACTGAAAAACTGCCGTCAGTTCTGGTGTTTATTTCATGAATATAGTTATATGCTAAGCTATTATAAGAACACATTAACCAGAGTCCGTCTTGGATAACAGTGTTATTTGTAATGGAATCTCAAATGACTAAGACGACATGAATCAACTTCTAAAGCATTCTTCGATGTACAATCTGAAATTTGTACCTCCAGGAATATAGTAAAAACAAATTACATAAATTCGATGTAATTTATTTGCAATACTATAGTTCTGAAATGTAAATTGGGAATTGATGATAATTTCCAAGTACTTTTATTAATTAGCAACATTAATAATTTTCGATGAGCACTGGCTAACAACGATGGAGATGATTACTAACAATGACCCTTTAGCTACTAAAATAATTTGAAATATTCCACTTGAAAATTTACATAGTAGTTTTCCAAAGGAAACAGATTAGGATAAATATAACCAAAAAAAAAAACAAAAAACAAACAAACAAGCAAACAAACAAACAAACATTTGCGGCTGTAAATATTCCTTTGCGGAAGTCTCCTTTCATTTGAGATCAGGAATAAAAGCACATGTTAATCAATTTTGAGAAATAGCTGCTGGAATTTAACACACCACACATATGCTAAGCAGGTATACTTCGCAATGTGAAAGCTCATCAGATGGGTTTCCAATATTTTCAACAGATGGATTGCTACTACCAAAGCGGTAAAAAAAAAAAAAAAAAAAAAAAATATCATATTTGTATCATGACATCGAAAACTATATTTTAAGTTAGAGTTCTATTTCGTTAGTCAAAGTTGCATAAAACGAACATAAGTATGATTTATGACCATAGACTTATTATATTTAAATGAGCATTTACCACTCATTAACGAAATAGAAATGATTATACTAATTTAACATTTGTCTTAAGTAAGAAAACGAATTATTTTCTTTTCATATTCTTTTATGGGACCTGGGGTGAAGTGCTAAAAGTCTTTCACCTTAGCCATAATTTGTTGGTTTTTATCAAACTCGACATTTAAGCGCATGAACAAAAAGTTCAGCGGTTTATATGTTTAAGATTACTTACCTTTAATATGGAACGCAGCTGAAAGGTTTGTATCAATAATTTGGTACCTACTCAATCTGTCAAAAATACTGGAAGTCCATCCAACCCCTTTATAAATCTTCTTATCATATATATATTAAAATGAATGTATGTGTGTGGGTGTATGTTCCACATACACTTTTAAATGCATTGAGCACTTTCAAATAAGCTTGGTACACATACTACATACGTGCCATTTGGGAATGAACACTGTGTGGTTAAGGCATCACTGGCACCAAAGGGGGGTTGTGGGAAGGGACGAAATGTAAAATTTACAAAAAACGACAGATATTAGTTTCTAATCCATAATTTTCAAGGTCGCTGAGATAAATACCCTTTAAGTTCAGCCCCAATAGAGACATTAGAGTCTAATATCCATAGTTTCTGAGATCGCCGATATGAATAGTGACACTCCTGATGCCTGCCAAGTCCAAGTTCAGCCCTGATATAGACGGGGGATGAGTAATGGCTGAGAAGGGGGTTGACATGTAAGAATAACCAAAAACTACAGATATTGGTGTTTAATCCATAGCTTTCGAGGTCGCTGAGAAGACTAGTGATTTTCTCGATGCCCTTGGAGTCCAAGTTCAGCCCTGAAAGGAAGGGCGTTTGAGATTTGGTGGGAAGGGGATGACATGTAAAGAATTACCAAAAAACGGAAGATAATAGTGTCTAATCCATAGTTTCTGAGGTGGCTCAGAAGAAAAGTGTCCCTCCTAATGCCCCAAGTTCAGCCAGAATAGGGAGGGGTGTGAGAGGGGGAAGGAAGGGGGGATTTGTAAGAATAATAAGAAATAAGATATTAGTGTCTAGTCCATAGTTTTTAAGGTTGCTAAGATAAAGCGTGACACTCCTGATTCTCTTTACAAGAATACCATACAAATTCCAGAAACATGTATAAAACTGAGTATATAAATTTTGCTGCTGATATTTATCAACAATTTTTTTTTTCATTGTGAAGGTGTCAAATTTGAATAAACCAAGACTTAAATTTAGAACACTTCCATTAAAATGTTTTTCTATTGCAGACTTAAAATTATGTCTAAATTTTTCATCATATCATCATTTGTCGTGATAATAAATTTAGACGTAATTTTAAGTACGCAATAGAAAAACATATTAATACTACAAGTGATTTTAATCCCAAAAAAAACCCTTTCACAATTGGGTCATTATTTAAATTCAAAGACAGAATCTGCTAACTTATGCAATCCTCATTTGTTTATGAATATACTTGCCCTAAATGTAATTTAGGCACTTAGGTCGAAAAAATGAACGATTGCTTAAGGTCAGAGCCTATGCTCAAAAAGGTGTTAGTCATCGTACAGGTTGCAAGTTGTCTAACCCAGAATTTTCAAATATTAGAAATCACCAAAAAAATTGTAATACGAATATCAATAATACTGACTTTTCTGTTTTTGGCCAAACAAGCTGTTTACACGCACTACCTATTTTAGAATCATTATTCGTTAAGCAGGTAGTTCCCAAATTGAACACACACCTCCGTCCAATTGTACCTATCCTGAAATGATTTCTTCGCCGTTTTCCTTTCCCTCTCACGTCATTCCGTTTTCAAATTTTAGTATAGCAGGTGCTTATTTGGAATTGTCTTATTTTATTGTATATTTTTAGTTTGTTAAGAATCCTATAGTTATTATTTTCATTCCATATATTTTTTATTTGTTTGTTTTTCTCCTTTACCCTTGAAGATGTAACGATGTTGTCACGAAACGCGTCGGCTAAAAAATGTCACGTTGGATAACCGTTTATCTTCTTATATATATATATATATATATATATATATATATATATATATATATATATATATATATATATATATATATATATATATATATATATATATATATATATATATATATATATATATATATATATATATATATATATATATATATATATATATATATATATATATATATATATATATCAAATCAGGCGTCGACTGAAGGAAACAGGTCAATCTACATAGTTCTTTATTCCAACGTTTCGTAATAACATTTATTACATCTTCTGCGAATCTGTCAATTATTTATAATAATAATATTATAAAACATTAAACAAATAAAATGCATAATATTTTTAAGTGGTCAAACTAAATTCACTGAAATTGGAGTACCTGACTTTTATCATATTATCAAAATGAAGACAAAATAAACAGGTTTTTACGAACACTAAAAGCTGAGAAAATCTTTGATGAAAACACATATCAAGATTTGTGTGGATGGATCATCATATGGAATTCTATATGGGCTGCCCAAAAATACATAAGGGCTCAATACTCCTTTGAGGCCCATTCTGGCATCTTACAATACGCCTAATTAATAAATTAGCTAAATTTTGGTACCCTACTTGAACCACTAACAAAAAATAATTTTACTCTGAATAACCTGTACCATTTTAAAGACAAAATGTTATCACAAGACTCAGGTTTATTAATGGCCAGTTTAGATGTGGAATCTCTATTCACAAATGTCCCCGTGGAGGAAACAATTGACATCATATTAGATAAATTATTTCCTGAACCCGATTCTGTTTTTAGCAATTTTAACTGGTCTCATTTTAAAATTTTTTTAGAATTAGCAGTGCAGGACACTGCCTTTGTTTTTGATAGTAAACTTTTTAAACAAACAGACGGTGTAGCCATGGGCTCTCCTTTGGGCCCGACATTCGCTAACATCTTCATGTCCTCCCTGGAGGAGCGCATGCTTGATGATTTTCCTCTCAGGTTTCACCCTATTTTTTACGTGAGGTATGTGGATGACACATTCGCATTATTCAAGAGAAACTCTGATATTGACTCTTTCCTAGCGTATGTTAATTCCCAACATAACAATATTAAGTTTACGGTCGAAAGAGAGGAAAATAGTCAACTGGCTTATTTAGATGTACTCGTTACACGAGAGAATGGTTCTTTTAACACTTCTGTTTTTAGGAAGAAAACTTTTACAGATCTAGGATTAATTATTATTACAGCTCATGTTTTTATAATTTTAAGCTTAATTCATTGTCAACTCTTATACATAGGGCATTTTTTATTACATCAAACTGGCATTCCTTCAATCAGGAAATCAATTACCTATTGGAATATTTTTAAAAATAATTTGATTCCCTCAAAAGCTGTTTTATAAGAGGCTTCGGAGTTTTCTTATTAAGCAGTTTTTTTTAACAATACGAAAACATTTATCACAGTACCAAAGTTAGTCATTTATGCAAAATTTCTATTTTTACATGATGACTCCTTCAGAAAAAGGTTTACCCAGATTATGGAAAAACATTATGGTGCAGTCAGTATTAAACTAATACCAAAAAATCCCTTCTTGACCTCAAGTGTAGTATATAAATATACTTGCCCAAAGTGTAACTCTGGGACTTACGTGGGGATCTACGAAGAGGTTACTGAAGGTCAGAATCGATTCTCATCGTGGAATAAGTTTCTGCATCATAGGGTAAACACCAAACCCCCAAGAATTACCCATTTTAGAGTCGTTACTCATTAAGGAGCTGGTTCCCAAGTTGAATACACAAACCTCCTCCATCCAACTGTATTAGTTAACGTCTCTCCTTTTTTGTTGTCTCCTATCATTCAGTCTTCCTCTCTCTTAACTTAAGGTTGGTTGGTAGATCCAGCTTTTAAATAATAATTTTCTGTAATTGTATATTTTAGTAAATTTTAGTCTTTTTACGATTTTTTAATTTTTAGTAAATTTAAGATTGTTTTATAATATTATTATTTTAATTAATTGACAGATTCCCAGAAGATATAATAAATGTTATTACGAAACGTTGGAATAATGAACTATGTAGATTGGCCTGTTTCCTTCAGTCGACGCCTGATTTGATGTATTCCTTGGTCGTCACCTGCCTGCCCTTGGTTGTATGTATGTGTGTATCTATATATATATATATATATATATATATATATATATATATATATATATATATATATATATATATATATATCCCACCCATTTTTTACGAGATACGTATATATAATTTTAATTATCACAATGGCCTCGTAACTTCTCGATTTCTGCACCCTTTTTGAATACGTTTATCAGTTCTGATTTTTTTTTTTCTCTTTTATCAAAAAAACTAATTTCCAAAGAAGAAAAAGATTACTTTCATCTTTACTTCATCTCCTTTCATATTATAAGTCAATTTGTTGCAAAACTTCAATATCAAATATACTCTTCATATTGGGGCACCTCTATGAAAAACATTTCTGGTAGCAATAGGTAATTTGGAGCTATGGAAACCAACCTCTCTCTCTCTCTCTCTCTCTCTCTCTCTCTCTCTCTCTCTCTCTTCTTTTTCCACCACATATGTATGATAACCATTCCCACTACCTTCCAGACAGATATTCGGTAATGATTGCCTTCAACAAATATATTAATCGTAATACCATATCTACTATTGAGATTGGAGAGAGAGAGAGAGAGAGAGAGAGAGAGAGAGGAGGATGAGGAGGATGAGCAGGAGGGCGCCGGGTTGTCTGGAGGTTTTAATAATCATTTACAGCAAAATAAACCTAATGTGAAACTTGCACAACCATCGCATAAGCCTCATTAAAAACGCGATATCTAGTTGTTATAGTAAATCAAATATGCCCTCATTGAGAGAGATAAGACAATTCAAATTCATATCTTCTTTTCAGAGTAAGGAAAGCTACTCTTACCACTTACATTTATTCTGATCTCGTTTACATTATAAGTCAGGTTCATATACATATTGATATATATTATTTCCGTTCAAAATCAATATCCAGTCAATTAATGTTTTTTTATTATTATTATTTTCTTTTTACTGATATGAACAAACGTAAACAAATATAGATTGTTTAGATTTTTTTTATAGAATTACTACTTGGACTATCCATTAGAGCATCGCCCACGTATAGATATCATTGTTTACGCCTCTAAAATATCCATCAAAATCATCCGCAAAATAAGCGAAAGTAAAATTGAAGATATAATCGTCAAAACATCTGCAAGGGCCCCGGTGAAGAGAAAGCTGATTCCAACATGTTTCAGTTCTCATTGCACAGATTGTGAGAAGACGCCATCCGTAACTAATATTGGAAAACTGCCTTAATGCTTTGTCCTTATTGCCTTCAGAACTCGCGTGACAAACGTATTTCTTGCTGAGCTTTCCTGGAATTAGCAAGTGGAGCAGGAGTGCAACTGGGGCACGTAGGGAGAAAAAGTATGATTCAATTTATATATATATATATATATATATATATATATATATATATATATATATATATATATATATATATATATATATATATATTACTGGTAATCTTCTTAGGCACGAAGATATAGTCATTCAGTTGTATTCCACATAGGAAAGTGAAAAAAGATATATCTCAGAAAATGCCCAACAGTTCGTCTCCAATGGACCTCTTCTTGGAGCGTTTATTAAGGAAAGAGATAAAGTTTACAGTGCATGAGGCCAAAGTTACTTGGTTTTAGTACAACTTTTCATATCCTAGCACCATTGGAAAAACTTTAATTCATAATAGTCCGGAGAACAATGAAGGAGTCATATATAAGATCCCATGCAAGTGCGGTAGTTTTTATATAGGACAATCTGGGAAGACACTCGAAAAACGCATTTTAAATCATAAATATAATATACGAACAAATAATACGAGCAATGCTTTATGTGTTCATAGTAGTTTATGTAATGCACCGATTGACTGGCTCGGGTCAAAGATTTTGTTTAAGAGCACAGATTTTATTGAAAGAAATTTGATAGAGACAGCTTGCATTGTTCACAGCAAAGGAAAAAATTTAATTTATCGCCTGGTTTGCATAAATTAGATCCTTTTATCTTACATGTCATGAAACGTCAGTACAAATTGGATAATGTTATCCATTAACTATCATATAGTATAGGCTTGTTAATATGTACTGTATGTTATGCTGTTTCAAATGGATGTATTACCTCGTTAGATATTTTGGTATTTTTCATTTGCTCAACTGCTATTCTTGTTTTTATTGTTATTTTACTGCTGAATAGTTTGTAGCTCAAACTGCTAGTTTTGGTAACTGTATGTTTAAAAACATTTTAGGCCTTTCTTGGCCGCATGCACTGTAAACTTTATCTCTTTCCTTAATAAACGCTCCAAGAAGAGGTCCATTGGAGAAGGAACTGTTGGGCATTTTCTGAGATATACCTTTTTTCATTTTCCTATGTGGAATACACTGAATATGATATATATATATATATATATATATATATATATATATATATATATATATATATATATATATATATATATATATATATATATGACTGGTAAAAATTTTCTGTTACAACAAAATTCCATCTAATTAAAGGAGCTGTCTCTTTAGTCAAGTAGGTGATGAATGAGAAAAGTTACAGAAAAGGCGGGATTTATACCAAGAGATCCATCCACAGGTAGCTGTTTAAACTGGTCACCCCAGTATATTATTTCTCTTTGATGTTGCTAAGTGTTGGTAGAAGGAAGACTTTATCTATGATATCTGAGTTCCAAGCACCCCTAGAGATGTTCATTACCTGCCTCTGTTTTATCAAGGCCAACTCTATCATCTGGCTCTCATACCAACATTTGCTGCTATAAATTATATGTGACAAATTCCAGTTTATTCTGCTGTTATGTTATTTATATGGTTAAAATAGCTGAGCTCTGTTGTATTAATCTCTGGGGAAGTGATTTTCCTGTAAAGCCATTGTAAGACTGGTCATAGTCCAGGCATGGGATTTCATATACTCCTGTGTCTTTGGAGATTGGCTTTTGTTGGATGTTAATCAGGGATTTAGCTTGGGTATTTAGGTCGGTAAAGGAAAAAGGATTATATTTTCTGAGAGTCTCTGTCACCGTCATACTCCTGTCCAGGTGTGGGATTCTTATTTTATTGTTGGATGTCTCTCTGGTCTTGTCTTGAAGGGGTAAGTGGAAAATTACATTTGCTTTATGAATCTCTCTCAATTATACGGTCAGGATACCTTATAGGTGAAAGCCCTTACGAATTAGTTCAAATTCCTTTTCCAGGAAATCTGGGGAAAAAATTTGGTCGGGCTCTTAAAAATTGGTTGCTGGCTACTCCTATCTTGATAGAAAATGTCATGATAACTATAATAGTTAATGTATGAAAGTGAGAATGTTGGTTTTCTGTGTATGGTAAATTTGTATTCTGTCGTGTCTCTAATAATCAAAACATCAAGAAAAGGAATTTTGTTGTGTTTCCCATTCAATTTTAAATTTTATGCTGAAATTGCCCAACCTATTACCCCAAAATGTTAGAAGCCATCTACATATCTCATCCACAGCAAGATTTTGAGTTTTATTGCATCTGTTACTATAGTTTTAAAGTATTCCATGTACAGTTGGCTGAAACAGGACTTAAAGGGCTAGTCATGCTACATCCGTATTTTTTCTTACAGAATGACTCCCAGACTGAAAGTACGCATTCAACTAACTTAATCCTTTTGTCAAGAGCCAGTGGCAAATGGTCTTCATAGCGGGCTAATTCTTCCCTCAAAAACTCAAAATATGGGTATGTTACGTCGATATATCAACCTAAATGCATATTCCGTATGTTTGTGATATAATTCAAAAGAATGCGTTCATTGCTATACTAATATTTTGACCATAATTGAATATGAAAACCATTGTTTATTTACTCTTTACTATTAAGTAATGGTTAAACGTTTAGTTTATTAAGGAAATGGCTATTTATGGAAGATTTAGTAGAAATACTGTTATTTAAATTTTGAGAAAAATTGTTTACTGTTTTTTTTTCAGTTCAGTATACTTTTGTGAGATATTAATATCATTGTTTAATACCACAAAGGCAAAGTTGGCATTCACAAACAAACCCCCAAATTGTGAACCCTGTCGCTGTTTGTTTCTCAGTTAAACTATAAATAGCTCAGATGTAATAAATCACTTAAGAATAAAAGCATTTAAGGAAAAGAATCGAAAGTATTACGTAAGAATGACTTTTTTCTAAACTGACTTCAGATAACGATCTTCCGTCATCGAAATTCCCATGAAATGGTTTTACTAATTCGAAAATAGAACACCCATTTACCGAAGATCATCTTTCGGACCTCTTAAATCGCACCCCCAAATTCAGCAAAGCTTCCGACAACCGAGATCGCTCACCCTTTTCTAAAATTTCTCTACCATCAACTCCGTTTACGTTTTCAAATACTTACTTCAAGAACCCGTCATAACTGTGGAGAAGTGGAATTAGAAAAAAAAAAAATGAAAGACTGTGTTTGTGCTGGTGCTTAGTATAAATTTCATGCACCTGTCAAAACGGACTCATAAGTCTCTCTCTCTCTCTCTCTCTCTCTCTCTCTCTCTCTCTCTCTCTCTCTCTCTCTCTCTCTCTCTCTCTTTTCAGTTCTCGAACCGGGAGATGAGGGTCAGTCTATATGCTTTGTCTAAAGTCTAAAATGCCCTTGCTAGTTAGTAGTTCGTGAACCGTTATTGTCCCCAGCTAGGATGGAGAGAGAGTAAGGCAAACTACAATGAATGAGAAAGAAAACACCAGGCGTTGAGTTGAGTCTTCCTTACTCCGTCAAAATGTATACCAGCAAAAAGTGAGGGCTTCTGCAAGGTAAATCTCCCGACCCCTTATTAAAACCATTCACGAGAACCTTGAATTACTCTCTCTCTCTCTCTCTCTCTCTCTCTCTCTCTCTCTCTCTCTCTCTCTGAATTCTTGCATAAAATGCAAAGGGAGCAAGCGATCAGAAGCGATCAGTTAAGCAAGGGAGACATAAAACACGAAATTCAAGTGTTCATGGAATAGTAATGGGGAAAATAAATTCATAGCGACTGAAAAGAACATCACTTCAAGCAGAATTGCAAATCATGTAATATTATTTACTTTCGTAGAAAACGTCGAATCTCTATTTCCTAGTCTTATTGCCAATATTACTCGGTAACGTAGTTGTCTTTCGTCATCATTTTGCAATATTATTCGTGAAGACAGAATCTGACAAGTATACTTAGATGGAAAAGATACTGTGTATTTCTACATGGTTTTATTCAGCTTCGTTTATCTATTTATTTATTCTTTTATTTGTGTATATTGCTTTTTGACTGAGACTTTTTTTCTAATTTAGGGATCAGAACTTTATTTTCTAAGATTTGTGAATATTTTATGTTTTCCTTTTTAAGAATCTTTCAACAACTAAATTTTCTTTTTAAGTTTTGGGGTAAAGCGTTTCTATTTAATTCGTTCTGTAAAAATCTGAAGGACATCCTGTATTCTCAGCCGAGCATCATTACTAGCGGATAGCTATTGCATTAATAATTCAGATAATGAAGATAAAGCAAGTTGGAATCACATTAAAATGTCGTGTCATTAATCCATTGCTCATCTAAATTAAGAATTAAGTATTGTGGTTATAATCAATTTCTTAAAAGAGAAATCGAATATACTCAGCAGAAACTAACCATTCGGGTCTCTTGAAGCCTACACACGAGATAGGTTTTAATCGTATTTGCTAACTGCAACATAATTTGATATTACTATTTCTTGAAATCAACTATTCATAATACATTAACAGGATGCATTTAAAACAATTTCATTAAATATATTATTAATTTTGTTTAGTTGGTTATAACACACATTATTAGAATATACATTGATGAATTAATATTTCATGTGTAGGCTTCTGATCTACTTTTTAGTTCTTTCTTTTGAGAGATTAAGCCAGACATCTGAGGAGCTGGAGGTCTACCCACTCCAGATTGGTTCCTCTGTCCCTCCCAAGAGTAAATTTCATTAATTTCCTAACCCTATCCCTTGTCTTGCAAATATTTAGGAGACTCCATCACCAAAGGTGATAGGATAATGACTGCTGATACCAAGTTTGCTCCCAAACTATCGCTACTACGTCCACCCAGTTGCAAATGGGTACCAACATCTGATGGAATGAAGCAAATTGGCGTGGGGATAGCAATTTCACTTCTGAGGAATTTGCGAGAAAATGGAAGGCTATCCCCATCAAGCGCCACAAACTCCATGTTATGTAATTATTAAGGTTCTAGTTCTCTAGTACTGATCAACAGATGTAGTTACTTACTGGAACTCATCAAAAATGCCTTGGACACGAACTAGACCTTAAATGAAAACTCTACGGCTGAAGACAACTTCAGAGTAAGGAAAGATTATATAAAACTCTAAGGGTTAGCTTAACACAACAGATTACTTGTAGTGATTAGTTAATGCCTGAAGGGTGACAGGGACGTTAATGTCCGATAATTCAACAATTAATTATTCAGGTTTGATTGTAGATCAGATGATTACGTGGCCGGGCTTCACCAGACACGGGGAAATGATTTGAGCACAAAGAAAATGGGGGTCCCAGAGAACACGGAGAGAATCCAGCGTCCACAGTGGTACACGATGGCACATCTGTAACAAGTGGTGGCTCTCTAAACAAAAATGTGATGCACGTGATCAGGGATCGGGCTAGGTGAAGCCAAGTACCGAACTCCCGATCCATTTATTATTGTCCATACCTTATAGATCACTTAACAGGGCAATGGCCCGTAAAGAAAAAGTTTTGTTATTTAACACTGAGGGAACTGATACACGATTGCCCATTTTTATGTTACTTCTCAAAAAAGTTACGTTAGCGAACGCTAATCATAATGGGTTATCTCAAACACAAAAGAAACAGTGAGACAAAGCACAAATGATCGAGTTATGATATAACAATGCGGGTGAACACGAAGCTGCTAACTCAACAAAAGGGAATCACTGAAATTTCTCGCAGTAATAAAACACAGAAAGCAGTAAAGAAATCATTCTAAGGTCATTCCTCCATCTGTGCACTCCTTTATGACCTCAGAGGTAGTTTTTGGGCTTTTCGCTAGGTGGTGGGTTGTGTCAGTTGTTGAAATATTTGTGTTTGTATCTTAATGGTGATTTATAGATATTGTGAAATGTATTTCACCCTACCTCTGAATTTATATGCCCAAATATTTTATGATTTAGGGATAGGTACTTCCCTTGAACACTTTCTTCTTTGTTTTGCATTCATATTTTTAATGAGCAAGTTAGGCTCTAGACTAATTTACTAACACTGGTTACACTAGCATGATGATATATTTATGTTTTCTTAAGTACCGTACTTTGTAGGTCCTTTTTTTCTGCTTTCTCCTTAGAATTCCTATAAGATGATACCGTTCGGTAGACTCTCATTCATTTTTTTATGTTACTTATCCAATGCAAGAAACATTCTTGCATACATTTCCATCCTGACTTTGATGGACACATAATCGCTACCCAATCACGGGTATACGCTCAGCTACCTTCTTCGTTATCCATAGGTTGTAAATCGAATTTCCTCTAACAATACCATTATACTTTGTATTTACTCTCAAATCCATATATGAATCAACTGCTTCCTTTTTCCACATTAACTTTTATTGCCTCATTTTTATGGTTTCCTTTTACCCTGATTAACTAAACTTGCAAATCTGGTAAGAAAGGTTTTGAAAGTTTCATGGTTTCCTTTTATTATACCAACTATCGTACCGCTTGGTTTCTTATCCATAATTTTCTCTGACTTCTTACATTCCTCAGTCCATGGAGATATTGAACAGTCACATAGACATAAGATCCTCTTTGCAAATATACCAACCACTGACGTGGCTATATATTAAAAGTAACTTTAATTTCATCTGCATTGCAAACTATTTTATTTACTGTCACCAACTCATCTTTATCCCATTTATTCCTACAAACTTAAAACTTCATATCTGTCATGGACTTTCCCAAAGTTTGTGTAACTTCCTTACAGCTTCCGTCTCATTTTTTCAAACTATTCACATAAATGTCTCTTAACAAACACTTGATTTCGCACCCTCTTTTTATATTTTATTTTCTTTTACTTTTTAATCCCAAAAGCCACCCGAGTGAGTGAGTGAGTTTAGAAACAGGATGGGAATAATGGGAATTGTGCCCGCAGGTGTCAATTCAATTGTCATTTACGGGAGATCAGAGAAAATAAATGACAATATCCTTTTATTTCACACTCCTTAAAAAACACAGCTTCAATGTGCCTCTCTCTCTCTCTCTCTCTCTCTCTCTCTCTCTCTCTCTCTCTCTCTCTCTCTCTCTCTCTCTCTCTCTCTCTCTCTCTCTGTCTTCTCCAAGCTGCCTATTAAATGTTTATCGGAAAAATATGTTCCAGGATATTACAGTGTAATTTAGCACAAACCAAATAATAACCCATAACATGTCCACTGAAGACATTTATTCCCATAGATGTTTCTTGAAATTATGTATTTCTCTTTGCAGATATTTATTGGTTGTTCTCAAGATACTTCGCAAAACAATAATTAATGAATTTGACTGAAATTCTTCAAAATGTAATATTTATCCTACAAGATTTTCAAAGTATTTTGTTCCGTTGACGAATCAGAACATTTTATTAATCATCAGTAGCACGAAAATAATCAGGCTAAATCTTGCATGTCGACCTACATCTTGAAAAAACACACACACACACACACCACCACACACACACACACATATATATATATATATATATATATATATATATATATATATATATATATATATATATATATATATGTACATATATATATATATATATATATATATATAATATATATATATATATAATATATATATATATATATATATATCATTCGAGCTACAAATGTCCTTTAATATCTAATTCGCTCTACCTCGGAATTGATATATTTTTCCTATATGTACCGAGGGGGAATTTTTTAGTTGATAATAATTTCGTACCCCCATGGGATCGAACCTCCGTCCAGTTGGACGGGAAATGAAATCAGGATAGGACAGTGACCGCTACCGAAACGGCTATCAGAGAGGCTGAAGGTTTATATCGATTCTGACCATTACAAATCAACGTCGATCTCGTTGTATTTGTAATTAGAATCGATATGGAACCCACTCCACCATGCTAGCCGATTCGAGCGTTTGACCCACGCAGCCTTGTTATGAAATTTATCACATCACCGTGATTCAATATAAATCATTCGAGCTACAAATGTCCTTTAATATCTAATTCGCTTTACCTCGCAATTGATATATTTTCTTATATGTACCGAGGGGGAATTTTTTAGTTGATAATAATTTTGTACCCCCATGGGATCGGTACATATAAGAAAAAATATATCAATTCCGAGGTAGAGCGAATTAGATATTAAAGGACATTTGTAGCTCGAATGATTTATATGAATCACGGTGATGTGATAAATTTCATAACAAGGCTGCGTGGGTCAAACTCTCGAATCGGCTAGCATGGTGGAGGGGGTTCCATATCGATTCTAATTACAAATACAACGAGATCGACGTTGATTTGTAATGGTCAGAATCGATATAAACCTTTAGCCTCTCTGATAGCCATTTCGGTAGCGTCACTGTCCGATCCTGATTTCGTTCCCCGTCCAAACTGGACGGTGTAGGTTCGATCCCATGGGGATACGAAATTATTATCAACTAAAAAACATTCCCCCTCGGTAACCTATAAGAAAAATATATCATTCCGAGGTAGAGCGAATTAGATATTAAAGGACATTTGTAGCTCGAATGATTTATATGAATCTCGGTGATGTGATAAATTTCAATATATAGATATATATATATATATATATATATATATATATATATATATATATATATATTATATATATATATATATATAAATATATATATATATATAAATATATCTATAGGATGTAAGACATAGGGTTTTGATTAATAATATATTGTTTTTTTTTTGTTCGTGCATTCTCTGTAACCTTGTGGAATGTGGAGGACAGGGCAGAGTAACGACCTGAGAATAGCTGATCAATGAGTTTCTAGGGGATGGCGTGAGATAAAAGTGCTTAGTTCAGGAAGTCAATGTACGACAGTTTATGAACTCTTCCCAAGTGCCTTTGTGAAACTAGATGCAGCTAGAACCGCGAGGCGCTAGCGAACTGTGCATTCGTATGTGCGTGTGCGCCTCTTTCTGTTAAAAAGCGTTCATACCCAAGCCTATGGGAGGGATTTTGACAGAGGGCTTCGAGTCATAGGCAAAGATGCCGTGGCATTCACTGGGGGAGTTTTTGTGACATAGTGTTTAGTGTCCGGTTGGGAATGGGTAAGTGTTACCTTTACTTTAGCCAAAGGGGTGGTGGCTTGTTTGATATCTTGTAAGATGTTACATTTTTATTAACTTTGTCTTTAAACTTGTGTGTGTACTTACCGAGATGTGTTCTGTATCTTTGACAGACGGATCTGGAAATACCGGGGAACTAAAGAGTTCCCAGGACTTTGGGTGACTTGACAATGAGTTGTTTTAAGTTAGTCTGTAAGACTGGATTTACTTAGTTAATCGACTTAGTTCTTCTTGTAAATAAACGTTATGTTATGATGCAACTCTCTCATTTCATTACCTGTTAGAATGGAGAGAAAGAGGTGGAGAGAGAGAGAGAGAGCGAGAGGAGAGAGAGAGAGAGAGAGACCGAAGGAGAGAGAGAGAGAGATGGGGTGATTGCCGGGAGAGAGAGAGAGAGAGAGCATGTGTATGTAATGGGTGTCCTCCGCTTCGTTTCGTGTCCACGCTTACCTTATGAATACATGGGGGTTTTCCCCATGTTTAGTAGGTGGCAGACGGTTTACAAAAAGGGGATATAGAAAGTCTTCTTTTTTTCTTTTCTATTCCTAGGAACGCCAATCCAATAGTAGAGATATGAGTGGCCAGTTAGAAAAATAAAAAGGGGGGTCGTGACTAGCGATGTTTTTCGAAAGACAAATGCTTTGTGGGATTGTGGAAAATCGTAAACTGTTAGTTTTCAGTTACTTAGTGAGAAAAAATGAGAAAATATCTGTCTGTTAACTGTGCTAAAGGGAGGGAAGGATTTTATGGGACTCAGCATTTTTCCAGGGAGTCAGCCAGAAGCAGTGAGCGCACCAGTGTGACTTTTGCTTGTGCAATGACGAGTGTGTTCCGAGATACCTGTGCGGCGGTCGTTGTTATATCACTGCCGCGTTTTACGAAGAATTTCGAGTTCTTTTTTCCCATTATGGAGTGGTGAGTGTTAAACTATTGTTTTGAAGGAGTGGTTTTTTGTTTAAATATTTCAGGGTTATGGGATTGGTTCAAGAGGTCAATAATTTTTCTTGTCTTTGCCCCATAGTGACGTGTTTTCTTTATTCACGCATGTTTGTAATAGACGTATGCATTCGTCTTGTTTAAAACATAGGAGTGTATTTTTCTTTTCTATGCATGGGAACTGTGCTTAGATAAGCATATTGGCTTAGTGACACAGAGCGGCCACAATTTTACGGGCTCAGCATATTGCAAGGGGAGTATGGCCTGCTTCGGGGGATAGTAGCATGGGAGGTACCACTAGCCTCCCTCGAGAGCATAGTGCAGGGGAGG
Source organism: Macrobrachium nipponense (assembly GCF_015104395.2). Taxonomy (NCBI): domain Eukaryota; kingdom Metazoa; phylum Arthropoda; class Malacostraca; order Decapoda; family Palaemonidae; genus Macrobrachium; species Macrobrachium nipponense. Next base: position 5,365,352 of record NC_087220.1, read on the forward strand.
GTATTGCGAGATGGGAGATACTACTGGTATGCCTCGGGCTGTTCTGCCGCTTGACTGAGGGGTTGTTCTCAGGGGGGGAGAAATTTTTTTTCTCAGTGTGAGTGAAATCTCCTTTTCCTTTTTTTTTTCTTAGTGTTGGAGATGGATTTGGCCTTGACATTGAATGCTAAGATATCAGCTTGATTGATTAGTTGATGAAGTGAAATGCCCGTTAGAGTCTTTTTTTAGAAAAGATATTTTTTTTCTCTCCCTTGGATGAAGAGAAAAGGAAATAAAAGAGATTTTCTTTTACGAAAATGAGGGGAAAAGTAGTTAACATGCACGGGATGTGTTATAGTTTCTTTGTGCCTTGAAAGACACAAATATAAGGGGGGATACACAGATTATTTTTTTATTGTGTCGGAGAAATTACTTTGAAATGCCGATGATGGGTGTTGTATCTGTTTGTGTGGCGGAATGGTGTTATGTCATGGTGTTGCATGCTGGAGAAATTGTATGTCAATAGGATTCAGCAATTACTGGTGTATGCTATTTGAATTTCACCCTTACTTGAAATGTTTGCAAGAGAATTATTGCTGCGTAGAGTTATTATTATTAATAATTATTATACTTGAGATGTGTCACGGGAGGTTGCTTGCTTAAGTATAATTATCATTACGGGAGAATTGTTTTGCGAGAGATTTGAGATATTTCATGGGAGATTATTTAATAATTATTACAGATAATTATTCAGGGAAATAATTATACACTGAATTATTGGGAGAAGTCTTTGTAATTAATTGTTGAGTTTTTGTAACTTTGGAGAATATTTCAGTGATTCACGGGGATGAGTTTTGCTGAATCTTGATGAATCTGGCTGAATCTTGGTGAATTGTGTGGAATTTGCTGAATTTTGCTGAATTTTGTGCTGAATTTTTGGAGAATGGACAAGCATTAACTTTGGTGATAATTTTTGTACTGATACTGATGATTTGAAGATAGCAATTTTTGGTGATTTTGTGATAATGATATTTCTGATACTGATTTTATGTACAATAATTGTGGGCGTTTTAATGCTATCAAGGGAGGTGAAATCTTTTGGTGATTATGGGAGGAACTAACAACACATTATTTTAGTTTTTTTTTTTGTTTTTCCTTTTTTTTATGAGTTCAGCAGATAATTGCTTGACATCTGGTGAGTTACGGGAGATAGTTAATGGTGCCGTTGATTTTTTCTTGTCTCCTTTTTGGAAATTAGCCATCGCTGACAAGTTTTTTTACCATGGGTGAATTGAATTTGTTTTTTCTCTACCAGTTAGTGTGAATATTATCTCAGTTCGTGACTTAGAGTCATTGTTCAGGAACGTGTTTGTGTTTTCAGCTATTAGATGCTGCACAAAGAGATTTATGGGAGATTTTCTTGCATTTTTTGAATGCATACGTAATGGCACACATTTTTTCCTTTTTTCCTGGATATTTGTGTTCCAGAAATTGTGAGTTTCTTGCACAATACCCTTGTTGTATTTGTGACAACTTTGTGAGAGATAGGAAACTTGGTTAAGTTTTCTAGTGGCTTATGTCGTAGTGCATATGGAGAAGTCTTGGCTTAGACACTGTGAGTTTGGAGTTCTGTTATAATGACTTTGTGGCACATTGGTGGTTTTTTTTCTAGAAGTTTTCTAGACAGTTTTATTTGCCGAGTTTTGCCCTTTTTTAGCAGTTATGCTAAACGGAGAGAGTTTTTATATTGTTTTTGACTATAACATTGAGTTATTCTCTGGAGAATTGGAGTTAGAATTGGGATATAATTGAGATATATTATTTTGGAGATAATTGGAGGTATATATTATTTTGGAGTTATATTTGAGATATATATGGGAGATATATTTTTGGCCATTTTTGATATTTGCCAATGTGATATGAGCTATGTTTAGTTCAATTATTTGCAGCCATCTCTGTTGCAAATGGAGACACATATTTGGGAGATTATGGGGCAATATTTGTGAGTATGTGAGTTAGTTGCCTTGAGTTGCACCATTTTTTGGAAGTATATTATTTTGGAGCCTGTTTTGTTCCACATGGAGTTATTGGGGAAATAGAGGTAAATATTTTGTATTTGCCGAAATAGAGGTGATATTCTCTATTCCTAGAGTGGTGTCTTTTTCTACTGACATGTGGCTATTGGAGAAATAAGAGAATAACATAAGGGGGTTGGTTATTAACCAAATGGAGGAAATATTTTTATAACCGGATGGGTTATTATGATATGATGTCTCATAATGGAGTTGGTATTAATCTTGGGCGGGTGACCTTTTTTTTTGTGGATTATGGAGTTTTTTTGAGCAAAGAGAAGATTTCTGTAGTTCTTTTTTTTTTTTTTTTGATTCGTGACTATTTAGAGGCGAATGGCATTACTGCATTACGAGTCATTTGGAGATGTGTGCATTTTTTGTTTTCATGTTCACAAGTGTATTCTTGGAGAAATATAATTTGGGAAAAGTCATGTTGAGAGAATAAGTCTTCGAGACAAATTTTTGAACACATTAGTCATATCCTGGAGTTAATTCTGTGAAATGTGTCAGTTAGACCTTTTTTTTTTGTTTTCTTGAGAATCATGAGTTTTCCAACTTATGTGTCTGACTAGACAATTTTTGTGCTGTTGTTAGAGCATACGTCCGCAGGCGATTTTCTGCTGACAAGCGATGTGATGAGCCGTGTGCTGATTCTTTTCCTCTGATGGTGACAGATCAGAATTTTTGCGATATCTGAAATGTTAGCTATAGCATTTCACGAAAGCGCATGTGTGAGAGTTTGCTTTCTGGCAAATTCCATAACTTTACATGGAGCATTTCTTGGGAAAACGCGGGAGTTATGCATATATACATGAATTATGTATTTTGTGATTGGGGAAATCTACTTGTGATTATCCTTTTTTTTTTTATTGTTTTTCTTCCTTTTCCTATGAGAGATATGATTAGGGGATTGAGTTTAAATAACATTTCTTTTTTGGACGGGAGGTGTAATTTTCGAGGGTTGTTACTTACGTAAAGGGAGTTTGACATTAAGTCTCATTGTGATTAATTATTGAGGCGTAAAGGGGTTTTTGCTGTTAAAAGTGGAGATTTTTACTGATTTTGTGGAGTTTGAGAGAATATGTTTTGGGTCTGGGTGTTACGTGATTCTTTTCTTTCTTGAGCTCGTTACGAATTTTTTCTTTTTTTGTGTGTGAGCACATTCGAGTTCGAAGTGTGAGTGCAGAATTCCGTGGAGTTGCTGTGATTTCTGAGTTGTGTGTGCTGATGTGCGAGTTTGGAGAATTGAGTTGGAGAATTTGATGGTTTTTTTTCTTAGAGAGTTGTGATAATAACTTATCGATTTAGTAGTCATATTAAAGGGAGTTAATTGGGAGACGTTCAGTTAGTATTTCTGACCTTTTGAGATCATTGTTTGATAGAGGTAGTATGTTTGGGTTAATTTTCTTAGATTGACCAAAGACCTGACTGACATACTAACACACACCCGCCAAAAGTCGTTCCCCGACGCCAGCAAGACGTCCACCAGCCGTGAAGAGAGGTTGCTGCCATGTTGTCCAGGGTGATTACAAGTATTTCCATGATGGGTGTTCGAGAGAATTCTACAGCGTGTTTTTTGGGGATCTACAAGAAGCCGTGAGAGTCTTCTACGATGAGGGAGGCATTTCCGTCTTCCTACAGTTGCTACAGCCTGCTATAGACCTGTTGCTGTCTGTTCAGCTACTTGCAGACAAGCGAAGAGGGATATTCAAGAATCCTAATGCAGAAAATATGAGAGAA
>NC_087220.1:5371642-5374459 GCF_015104395.2 Macrobrachium nipponense
CATTAAGAACTGTACTGATTAATTAGTACTATCTAAAAACATTACAATACTTTAAAATACATAACACAGTAAAAAAGGAACATAAAAACTAAGTTAACTGCAAACCCATAAAAGAGCAATGACAAGTTAAAAGAGATTACGTAAAATGCAGAAATATACTGAGAGCGAAAAATAAATACATGAATATTCAGAGTAAAAAAAAAAAAATAATAATGATACTGTAGTACAAAAATATTGAAAAACCTACTGTTCATGTCGTAGTCAAAATGACAACTGGGAGAGTTAGAAAACTGCTTTTTGAAGAAATGAGCAGAAGTGGTGTGGGTAAAAGAGAGAGCGAGAGAGAGAAGGAGGGAGAAAAAAAAAACAAACAAACAAACAACAAGCAAATTATGCAATGAACAAAGGAACAGAGGTGGTTTGGTTATTGAGTGTTGGAGATTGTTGTTTAATATGGAGGGACTCTAAAAAGGGAAGTGAATGGCTGTTTTTTGTTTGTCCAAGTATTTCAAAATCGCTGTACTGTATGTGATGGTGACAGGATATGGCATGAAGTCTAATTGCACTATTTTCTTTTTTGCTTAAAGGTTAAGCCTGTACGATAGCTGACACCCCTATGAGAGTCGATGCGCACCTAAGTAGGCGTTTTAGAACAGGGAAAATCCCACATAAGTCCCAAAATTACATTTGGGCAATTAAAACTTATAAAACAGTGCAGGTACGCATCAACTACGGGAGGGTGTCTTTAAAGTGAAACAGTCTTCCAATTGTTAGCGGGTTATTAAAAATAAATCTGAACTCAGCATCAACTCCCGGAGTTGATGCGTACCTGCACTGTTTATAAGTTTAATTGCCCAAAATGTAATTTTGAAACTTATGTGGGATGTTCTAAACGCCTACAATCGACTCTCATAGGGTGTCAGCTATCGTACAGGCTTACCTTTAAGCAAAAAAGAAAATAGTGCAATTAGACTTCATGCCATATCCTGTCACCATCACATACAGTACAGCGATTTTGAAATACTTGGACAAACAAAAAACAGCCATTCACTTCCCTTTTTAGAGTCCCTCCATATTAAACAACAATCTCAACACTCAATAACCAAACCACCTCTGTTCCTTTGTTCATTGCATAATTTTTTGCTTGTTTGTTGTTTGTTTGTTTTTTTTTTCTTTCCCCTCCTTCTCTCTCTCGCTCTCTCTTTTACCACACAATTCTGCTCATTTCATTCGCAGTTTCTAACTCTCCCAGTTGTCATTTGACTACGACATGAACAGTAGGTTTTCCAATGTACTACAGTATCATTATTATTATTGATTTTTTTTTACTCTGAATATTCATGTATTTATTTTTCGCTCTCAGTATATTTCTGCATTTACGTAATCTCTTTTAACTTGTCAATTGCTCTTTTATGGTTTGCAGTTAACTTAGTTTTTATGTTCCTTTTTTACTGTGTTATGTATTTTAAAGTATTGTAATGTTTTTAGATATACTTAATCAGTACAGTTCTTAATGTTTCTTTTTTTTGTGTACATTTATAGATAAGTGACCCTGATGATGGAAAAACAATGTATTCCCGAAAGCTCGGCTGTGCCCTTGTTAATTTTAAAGAAATAATAATGTCTGGAATATTACCACGTCTTCTGGCTATCCTGTTTCCTGCTTATATATATATATATATATATATATATATATATATATATATATATATATATATATATATATATATATATATATATGTATGTATGTATATATATACATACATGTTTGTAGGTATGCAAAGCGCGAGGTATTAACAGGAAAATATGGCGAGACATATTTGATAGGGCGAGTTGTTGACGCCAGTTTCATTACCACAGCTCCAGGAAGTATATCATTTCACGGATTCACTTTCTCATCTCAAGATTGCGAATCGGAGACTGATTGGATTGTGACTGCTATGTCATAAACCACACCCACCCGTTAATATCTCATCCCTTTACTTGTTAACAGGATGAAATGGCGCTAGAAAATATCAAAGTAAATCAAACACTGCTTAGTGAGTGAATGCGAACCAGTTTATGAGCGAACTCTGCAATTAAAAAAATCAGCAACTCTTAAAACGTTCATAAATTAATCTCCTTTTTGATCTCGATTCGACTCTTAGTATTATATATAAAAATAAACTATTCATTTTAAAGAAGTTTTATCGGCGTAGTTTTTTGTGTATTAATCCATCGCTGATTGAATTTTCGTCTTGGATTCTATAGAGTATTAATATAAAATGTTGAATTTTATGATAATGTCATATATCTTACCTATTTTTACGCTCACGGTTTAGTGTTTCGACATTATCTTGATATTTTTAGACTGAAACCTGGGAAATATATCGGATTAATTAGGAAGCACTCTATTTGAAGGTGAACAGGGGAGAAATGGCGGTGTTAGTGTAAAATTAGAGGTGAATTTTCGAAAAATGGCTGAAAATCTATCATTGTTTTTTTTTTTTTTTTTTTTATAGAGACATAAATTAAGAAACCTTTCTTGTCTAATTTTTTGCTAATCAAGTACGACTCAAAATTCATTTCATCCGTGTAAAGTACTTCTTCCTTAACATTTCAAGATTACGAATTAACCTTTATGTCTCATGTAAAAAAAAAAAAATATTAAGGAATAAATATAGAAAAAAAAAATAAACCTGAAATTGTTTTTAGTTGTCAGTACTGAACTCGGTGATTTTGTTTTCGAGCTGTATCCACATTAATCTACCAGTGGAGACAGAATGTTATAGATTCTAAGCAACCACATTGATAAATCGCAATAACCATTTACTTTTT
>NC_087220.1:5374959-5402459 GCF_015104395.2 Macrobrachium nipponense
GAATTGATCGATACATACAAACGTGTAGTGGCGAGTGGCGCCTGAATTATCTTATTCTTGGTGTGCTAATGATCCTGAATAGTATATGAGGAAGCAAGCTCTTTGTTTATGTGCGCCAAGTTTTTTGCCGCTAGCGGACGCTTCGTTATAAATGAGTTCTTATCCCATTTGGACAGACAGTCCCACCGCTTCGTTATAAATGAGTTCTTATCCCATTTGGACAGACAGTCCCACGACACACTAATGGATTATGGAATGCAGCGGCATATTCTCTCGTTTTTTTAATAATTATTTTAAGAGAAATTTCCCATTCCCTTGTGAATATATAGTACGAATGACCGGCATTCGTGTATGTTAATGGTCGTATGCTTGCTGTCATTATCATTTGTATCACCCTCGTCATTTCTTTTTTCTTTTGTAATCTCCATCATTATCATCAACATCATTATCGTTAGAATTATTTTATCATCTTCGTCATGTCATTTCTACCTAACTTTCTTTAGCATTATATCATCGTCAGTATCATCAATCTTGTCAACGTCATCGTTACGATTATCATAATCATTATGAATATCAGTTTCATGATGATAATCACCACTATTCACTATTATTATTATTATTATTATTATTAATACTCAGAAGTTGAACCCTATTCATATGGAACAAGCCTACAGGGACTATTGACTTGAGTTTCAAGCTTCCAAAGAATTTAGTAAAAGAAAAAACTGAAAGAAGTTTCAAGCTTCCAAAGAATTTAGTAAAAGAAAAAACTGAAAGAAGTAGTCTCACTTATTAAAAAAAAACATTAATTAATGAATTGATAAATAGAAAAAAAATCATTAAAATGCAAGAATCATCATCGTTGTTTATCAGAATCATTATGGTTATGAAATAAAATAAAATAAAAAGTTTCCACATAGGTTGATCCAGGCAGTCTATGGGCATGTATTTGTAACAAGTTATCCCTGTGGCCTAACTAGCCCGAATGCTACGTCCTGTTAACGGAGTTGCAAAGCTTAGCAGGTGGCACTTAGTAACGGGAGAGAGGGAAAGAGACCCATCCCACTTAATGGAGTGCCAGTGTGTGTATGTGCGGGTTTGTTCTGAGGGTCGTGTTCCGAAACGAACATATTTTCCTACCACTTTTTTTTCGTCTTTTTTTTTATGCGCTAATTGGCGGCGGGCTGTTTAAAACTTTCGTCTTTTATGCTCATTATGCAAGCGGTTTTCCATTTTGAATTAGGCAGGGGCAATACAGGGTCAGATATGTGTCCTTTTTTTTTTATCTTTTCATTTTGTGTGGTAATGGTAGTTGTTCAGCTTTGTTCGCCACCCATTGGTAGATGCGTTTTTTTTTCTATTGGCAGTGGTCGTAACCTTTTACTAAAAAGGCAGCAGAATGCATTTGTTACTATACTTTCTCTCTTCTCCTAACTAGCTTTTTGCCTTCTGGTTTTGCAAATATACCGTTGTTAGGTTTTCATTTCCATTTTTATCATAAATAAATAAGCAGGGATTTTGTATATATTATGATGAAGATAAAATATTTTGAGAAAAAGAAAATTGATCCTAAATTAGGGTAGTATGAAAGATTATGTGAGGTTAAAAAATAATGAAATAGTTTTGTAAATAAATAAATAAAATAATAAAATATTTTATTTTTTTTTAAAGAAGTAAAATATATTTTTTTTTTGTTAAAGATAATTGCATTTTAACTATTAAGTCGATATTAAACACATTAAATCTGTTGTATTTCAAATAGAGTTTTTTATTATATTATTTTATTATTGTATATTTAATATATGTGTTAGAATAAGGAATTTAATAAATTTACAGAAAGTAATTATACTATCTCTAAAAAATACTTTTCCAAAAATACCACGGATGAATGTGTTATTCTAGGAGAAAAAACGGGAGGGAATAGCACCCAACCAAGCACTGAGTAACACAGGCTCTTATTATCCCCTCAAGGCTTGAGATTGAACACTTCCTGCTTAAGGCTTGAGATTGCTTAATGCTAGCCAAGTGCTCGTTCTTGCAAAAGCAGATCACATGTCTGGGGGATGCGCATAAGTATAATGGCCCTCTCATGGCACCAATAAAAAAATTCCTCTGTTACAAAGGAATGCATATAGTGCCGGCCATGAGCGCCTCATGGCCTTTAAATGGGAACACGTGCATGCACTCATTCTTATGTACCTCTTTTGAGTTTTAAAAAGATAACTTATTATCAATATCATTGTTCAAACAAATATCATTGTAGAAAAGTGAAATGAAACCTGAATCTGGGATGATGTAGAATTTACAGAATTTTATGAAAAAAAAAGAATTTCATCTTTATCTATTCGTCCGGTAATCTCTATATTTGGATAAAACTTATTTTCTTTCTCAAAATATGTTTTATCTTCATAATAATCATTATATACAAAATACAAAATTATGTTTTGTGATTTTTTTACCACAATTTAAAAAAATTATTTATTTTTTATGTTTTATTTATAATTGTTTTACTACAATTAAATTTGCCTTTATACAACATTCTCTGCTGTATTGATTCTGGAAAGTTTTTGTTTGAGTCTATCTCTCGGCAAAAGAAAAACAACCAATCCATAAACAGTGCTATTACCACGTATCAATGAAAATCATACAACATAAATTATTTAAAATTTTTAAACAATTAAATAAATTTACCTTTTCATATCATAAAATTTACAACAGTATGATTCAATTTTTTCATTCAATGTTTTGTAATATATTATTAGTGTGTTATAATAGGATGATGAAAAATTGTATAAAGTAAATATAGAATTTATTCATCATTATTATTCATCAGGAGTTGCTTAAAATACAATAGTATTCCATGTTATTTAGTTTTGTCATTTCATTTTTAAATAAAATATAATAAGGTAGTCAAGAATTATTTTGGGTGTGTGGTTGACATATTAAAAAGACTGCCTAAAATTTATTCAGAAATGATTATCATTATTATTTGAATATGCGACACAACAACAATTATTTGTATTTTTTTTATTTTTAATTTTTATTTTTTGGTAAATAAAAATCAATTATCTATTTTATTATTTAATGTAAATAAAAATCACTTATCCTTTTTATTATTTTATTTAATTGTAAGTATTTAAGTTAAATATTTTTTATAACAAAAATAGAATCATTTATTTAAGTTAAATATTTTCTATAACAAAAATAGAATCATTTAACTTAAATTAACATTAAATTCTACAGTTAGACCTAATCGTCATTTTAGTCGCCCGTTAGACCTAAAACGCCATTTTCCTTATTAGTTACAACATATATATATATATATATATATATATATATATATATATATCTATATATATATATATACTACATACATAATTTATATATATGTGGTGGCACTGGTACTACACCTTCCCTCCATGTGGAATCTCTATTTAGAAATGCACTGTCGACAAAACTATTGATCTTATCCTAGATCAAGTCTATAGGGATAAATCGACCTCTCCCCTCAACATCAACAGAGTCATCACTGTGAGCCATCTTGGACATTTCTCCGAAGAGGGGCACGCCCCTTCTCCACCTATTATTGACACATGTACCTGTATAAATACAGCTTAGCGATGGTATCCCCATTAGGAGTCCTATTCGATAATTTCTCCATAGGCACTGTCGAAGAATGAGTCTTTGCTTGGATTCAGCACTTCTTCATTCAAGCAGACATCTTCATTCAAGCAGACACAAAGGATGAGGATGATATCCTTCGTAGACTGTTCCAGCAGTGCAGCATTCTGAATTATACATTAGAATTCACCACCAGCGACAGGCTCCCTTTCTTGACGTACTCGTCTCAAAGTCTCTAAGGCAGAAGACGGCCTCCGGACTATTGACTTCGCGAAGAAAACCAATTCAGGAATGGGCCTTAATGGCGAAAGTGAGTGCCCTGCAAGATTCAAGAGTACCAAAATCAGGCCTTACGTATGACAGGCCCTGTGTCGCTGCTCCAACTGGCAGGATACACATCAAGAATTAGACAGTAATTAGGCAGTAATGAACAATGAAATTCGAATAAGCTCATTAACCATGAGATCAACAAAGCTCTTGAGGAATGGTATAATAATGAAGACATACCTGAAGAAGGAGGAGAACACCATTAAGAAGATCATGATGGAAAATGTCACCCCACTGGGGAAAGAAAGAGTTTGTTGTATATAAAAAAAAAATAATGATCTCGGAACTTGGAAATGTGGAACACCACAACCCCCCCAGACCCGTAGGAGACCCCTTGAAGCATTCCAGCGCAGCATACCAATATCAATGTCCTGTCCACGAATGTCATGAAACATATATTGGCTTGACTACTATGCAGCTCACAAAGAGGATTTCATAACATGTAGTACAAGAGAGTTTTATCAAGAACCATGCTCTCAACTGTCCCATGATAGCATTATCAACAACACCACCATCATCGGCAATGCCCCAGGCCCAAAATGACTACGTTTGTTGGAAGCCATCCTCATCCTTGACAAGAAGCCCACTTTGAATATTACTCAAGAGATCTTCCTATTCCCTACTTGCATACGGAGAAGCCTAAACCAAGACAACATTGTATTACCAAATAATACCACACCGGATACGACAACCACTGAACAAGACACCCCAAATCAAGATACACCAGACTACACCAGCCATAACATCATGCAACAGCAACTAACTAATGACAATTCGGCAACTAATGACGTCATGCAACAGCCTCCTCCGACCAGTCAGAATCCAGAGAGGCGCCTTTCCCTTAAGGCGTTCTGAACGGCTACTGTAGTATCTGCAAAGGACCCACCTCCGATCTTGAGGCATCTGCCAGCAGAGAATTAGCACCTGAGCCAAATAGCCAATAAGAATTCGTCGCCAAGGACCCCATGCTTTGCAACCGACTACCTGAAGATCTTCAGTCCCACACTGATGTACTTCTGGGTATAAGGACAAAACGTAGCAAGAAGAAAAGAGGAGAGAGAGAGAGGAGAGAGAGAGAGAGAGAGAGAGAGAGAGAGAGAGAGGAGCAGACGTCCATTGGGCAAGAGGAATCTAGAATGAGTAATTTAGTAGTTGCTGTTTATTAGGCTCAAGATCCAATTAGTACTGCATTTTGTATAATACATTCAATGTGACAAATACCACGTTTTTTACATGGATCCCCCATTTGGCATTTTAATATCCAATTTGAGTAGATAAAAGAAGTCAGTAATAAAAAGAATACAGAAACCTCCACAAAATAAACACGGCTGAAATAGCCATCTATGTCAACAAAACTTTTATTATTATTATAATTATCATTATTATTATTGTAAGGTTGAAGAAGGAAATGGTGAAAGCAAAAGGGAAGGAAACTAAATAATGGAGCTTTGAGAGTACATGGAACGTGAAGAACTATAAATAAAAGGTAACTCATTTATAAAAGTAAAATTTACAGTCTTATTTATCCTTGAACTGTTTTCATACCAAGTTCATTAAGTGAGACTAATTTAAATTTTTAATTAAGAATGGGGAAAAGGACTTGAATAAAAAACAAATGGAATCCTTTTACAGCTCCACGTCTGCCCTAAGGTAATTAACTTTCTCTTCCCCTCCCCTACCCCATGAACACCCAGAGCCATATCCTGTGGTCCCCTAGACACTCAAAATGAAATAAACCACACACTTGGCTTGGTGTTGGGTAACATATTTTTCTATGGTCTCTCCTCAATTCATAACTTAATGAATTTATTTATTTATTTATTATTTCTTGAAAGAAGAGATGTTTTCCTAAAGGCTATAATCGTAATTCACACGGATGTCCTTCTGAACAGCGTCGGTTAATTTCCATTTTTCTATATATCTTTAAAAGTTAGTGTAACCTTTTAACCTCTCGATTCCCTCACACTTTTCAGATGTGGCTGATTACTACAACCATTGAATCTATACGTTGAATGGATGTCAGTGACCATAATATTCTAAACAAATTCTAGCTTTTGTAATATGTACTGAATTCGAAAGAAATTCGTATAAATAATTGTAAAAAAAAAAGAGTTATCCATCTTTATGACACAATGTGCTCAGTGGTAAAGCTTTTATTGTCGTATGTTCGAATCCCATTATGGAAGGAAAGGGTTTTTTTCATTTATTCAACATTTGGAGTCAATGATGCCTTACAATCGATTTGACAGTACATTAGTTGAAAAAAGGACCATAATCATTAACACAGATTAAGAGCAAAAAGATTGACGACACAGTCTTGTATACTGAACTTAGGGCCCAAAAATCTAAATTAAAAGGACTCTATGAATTTTTCACACTTTATGCACCGATAAACCGACGCTGAAACCATGATTATTAAAATGGCTTCTTAAAGAGAATGAAAAAGTGATTGATGGTAAAATGAAAAAGTAGGTCGAGAGCACTAGTTAGAAAAGTGTTTTGCAAAAACAGTCTGACGAATACAGAAAAATAACTTTCATTCATCTGACACATTAATGCGATTTTCTCGGCCAGTGATCATTGTGTGTGTCTCATAATTTCGTCTGTTTGTTTTTCATGCTTTTCAACAGTAGAAGAATTGGTTCGAGATGAACAAGATGTGTACATACATACATACACACGCATATATATATATATTATATATATATATATATATATATATATATATATATATATATATGTATATTATATATATATATATATATATATCATATATATATATATATATACTATATATATATATATATATATATATAGTTATCCTATATATATATATATATATATATATATATATATATATATATATATATATATATATATATCATATATATATAATATATATATATATATATTATATTATTATATATAATAATATATATATATATTATATAGTATATATATATATGATATATATATATAAAAATATATATCATATTATATAATCTATCTATATAATATATATATATATAATATATTAATATATTATATATATCTATATATCTATAATATATAATATATACGTTACATCAAATAAAATCTGGAAAACACTCAGTAAATGACATCTAAACCTAACACAAAAACAAATGTGAATATCACAAACATGTAAACGCTATAAACATGTGAACATTATAAACATGTGAACATAAAAAACATGTGAACATTAAAAAAACATATGAACATAAAGAACATTATGCCAATTGAAACATTGAGATTGGCGTATGCACACACGCTACTTCAAAGCTGAATCATTGACCTAAATCGATAAACATTACTCAGACCAACATAAGTATTACTCAAAAATTACTCTAACAGGGTCATCACAATCTTTCAAAAATTATTTTAACAATCAGTAAATTCATAATTATAAAGCAACAGCAAATAATATCAATTGTCAGTAAATTCACAATAATGAAGCAGCAGCACGTGCCTTCAACAATTACTTTAACAGAGTCAGCAAATTCATAATAAAGCAGCAGCAAAAATAAACTGGTCGGTAAAATAAATATAAATTATCAGTAAAATCACAATAATGAAACAGCAGCATATAATAAACTGATCAGTACGACAAATAACTTCAGTAAATTCAAAACCTATATAACCTATAACCTCCGAACAAATATAACATTTACAGATAAAAGTCATAACCAGCAACACAACCACAATAGGATTATTTATATAACATATATCACCTCCAAACAAATCTGAAATTTACAGATAAAAGCCATAACCCGAAATACAACAACCATAGGGTTATTTTGGGGAGGTTGGCCTCCAACATCAGAACACTCAAATGCAGCGAACACCAGGAACAAGTCGGACTGCGGGGAAAATCACGCTCCACACGACGAGGTCACAGTATATGATGAAGTCTTACTCCAAACGACATTCACATTAAATCATCGTCGCTCTCTAGACAACGAGGTCACAGTGTATGATGAAGTCGTACTCCAAACGAAGGTCACACTCCAAACCATTGTCGCACTCTAGACGACGAGGTCACAGTATATGGGGAAGTCGTACTGCACATGGCCCTCAAGTAAGCATACCTGAGGCTCTTCTGCTGAAAGATGCTAATGGCTGTTTGATTGCTTCTTATTTCCATGCTGGTGCTGCTGACTGGTCATTATTCCTCGCCACATTTCTACTGACTACTAAGATGGTCTCCCACTGACTAATGCTATAGAAAGTCTCTGTGACAGGTGTAAACTACCACAGCAAAAATGAAAGACACAGGTATGGAGGCAACCGCCAAAACAATGGAGCCATCGGGAAACAATTTTCCTAATAAAACCACCGTTATATAAACGTTACAATATATAATATATATATTATATATATAAATATATATATATCTATATATATAATATATATATATATATATATATATATATATATATATATATATAACTGCCTCTCTCTTCAGGTAGGTAATGATTACGAAAAAAAATACAGAAAAAGTGGTATTTATACCAAGAAATCCAGACACAGGTAAGCCACTTGACTAATTTCTCTTTAATTTCTTGGAGGAAGATTTTATCTATGATATCTTAATCCCAGGAGCCCTTGGAGATATTCATTACCTTTTTATGTTTAGTCAAAGCTGACTTCATCATCTGGCTTCTGTACCGACAATTTGCTATAATGTGCTTTTGGAGTGGAAATTCACGAGGATACTATCCTTTCCATCTACCATCAACCCATCTTCTCGTCTAGGAACAAAATAGGAAATGAAAATATCTTTTTATTCTTTTATAAAGCCTTTAACTTTCCATCCTCTTATCTGACGTTTTACAGAAATAAACGTAAATTTTTAAAAGATTTTTATTTTTTTTTTAATAACGGATCTGTAGCTTGTAAGAAAATATATTTAAAAAATAAATTGACATCAAGGAAAATTCCTGCATACCATGTACAATAACGTTATATGATAACTGCCCTATTGACCAATATGCAACATAAGTTCAGCAAATAGAATTTCAAATACATAAAAAGGACTTACGTGTAAACATGAAATTGACTTGTTAAGTAACAACCATATTGCATACTTGTTAAGAACTAAGGAGCAGATGCTAGTTTCTGTTTTTTGTTCCTAAATTAGTTTGGAGTGTGTTGGATCAGGTATTAAAAATCTCTTATTGCTGGCAGACGAACATTTGAAGCTTCCGCCAGCCAGTTTTAGTATTCTGCAGCAAGTTTAAGATTGGCAGATTATTGTTTCAACCATCACTCATCAAGTTGATAGCAGCCGTTTCCCGACATCTTCATCCAGTTGCTTGCCATTGCTCCCTTGTCCCTTATACATGGCACATCTAATTTTGTATACTATATTACCACCGTAAACAAAAGCTAATTGTGCTGGTTTTGGTGTATGGAAAATCATTTGATATGACAGAAATAGGCAATGCCTCGACTCGACGGTTTTTGATATAATAGTCATTAGAATATTGCAAGGAAAAATTTAAATATCGAGCAGCTTCCTTAACCCCAACAACAGGCGTCCCCCCTCCCCCTTCTCTCTCTCAAAAAGTTTCTTTCGAAGTGATAACTATATATTGAGGCACTGACTATGATGCCTAAGAGACGCCTGCAGATACGCGGTGGGTACATACTGAATGTTTCAACGTCAGACATGGGATAGCTAGATAGCTAGATCTGCACCCTACAGCCACTTTAGATTAGGTACCTTTACAATAAAAAGATGGTTTTGCTTCTTCGATTCTGTAATGCCAATTGAAGAATTTAGATGTTGCACATTAGCTATTTTATGCAGTTAATGAGGTTATTGACAAGTAGCTGCTTTGCAAACTGCAACTAATGATTCCTAATATGGTGTCGTTTTGTGTGTTTTTCAATAATGTTGTTGCAGGTTAATACAGAACTTGTGGGTGCTTATAATTCCTATACAGTTTATGTTCTACAGGAAACCATAATATTTATACGTGTTTGGTAAGAGTCTGGGTAGGTTAAGCCATAGACGAAAGTTATGCCACTGTGAACGCCTTGGTGGACTTTGATCCCTCAGATATTTTATTTATTTGTTTTTATTGCCTGCAAGTTTTCACTTCATTGGTGGAGGTATGCCGGCAACCTTTTAACAATTTATTAGACTTTACTGAACATAATTAGCCCGTTTTGCTTTTGTGAAGATAATTGGGGTTCCTTTGAATGGTCACGAAAGGAATGTTTGTGTCATTGCTATAGTCCTTCATTGTCTTATTCCTCTTGATTCACGGTGTTGTTGTTTTTAAATTATGTTTACTTTATTTTAGCTTGTTACATGTAGAAATTCCCCTCTCGTGATTGAATAAACAAAATATTTGATAGAGTATTCCACGCTTTACTGCAGCGCACTTTGATTAGTTACGTTCAAAGGCTTTCCATTTTCTTTCATATTCCAGGACCTGGAATGAAATTCCTTTGAATACATAACTCGAAACAGGCTCAGTGATTTTGATTGGATATTTTTCATTCCTCCTTTATCCCCCTCTTTTGTTGTTGTTGTTGTGTGTGTGTGTGTGTGTGTGTGTATCTATTTCGTTCCCATTTTTAAAGTTCGACCTCGACAAGACTATGTTAACTCTACATTTTTATTTTCTTTACTTTTTTTTCAGTCTCAGTTCACATGTGTTGTTCTACCAGTTATTGGTTTTTCATGCATGTTAACAGTTTTCTGACATTTCCTTGAGCTCTGCATCACTCTCGTAGGCGTCTAAACAACAAAAAGGTAGTTTTCTTACGATATGCCCATTCTCTCTCTCTCTCTCTCTCTCTCTCTCTCTCTCTCTCTCTCTCTCTCTCTCTCTCTCTCTCTCTCTCTCTTCTTCCTGATCTTTCTTTGATTTAGGGATTCATTGGTTCTCTGTTTTTGACAACACTACAGAACATATATGTTTCTGTATTTCTTGATAAAACTATAGACCTCATTTATTTAACTCCTTTTTATATTGCATATTGTCATGCACACCCTTATCTTTATTGCTTTGTTTTCTCCTCCGGCTGCAGTTTTACCGAAGGCGTGAGTGAGTAAGTGGCAGCAGCTGCAAACTTACTGATTAAAAAGAAAGAAAAGAAAAGAAATAAAAATCAATAACTCTTGCGACCGGAAATGTAGTGCCAGTCACGAGGCGAACAAAATAAGAGGTCATAGTGTAATCCACTGCGTTTGTTGAAGGATGGAAAGGTGTATATATGTAAATCGATGTACAAGACGCGAATGAAGTTTTGTTACATAAAGCTGAAATGCAGACATTATAATGCACGTGGCAATAATGATACATTTAACATACCATTAATATGAATGATAATATATGTACAAAAATCGCATGACGTGCGCCAGAGATGCTTGTTGTGAGGAGATTAACCAGCCAGGTCAGCTGGAGGGTATGTGGGCCCGCTTGGAACCCTACATAGTAATGGTATATGGCATTTACCATTACTCTGTTAATAGTATATATATATATATATATATATATATATATATATATATATATATATATATATATATATATATATATATATATGTATATCTATATATATATATATAGATATATATATAGATATATATATAGATATATATATTATTATAATATATATATATATATATAATATATATATAATATATATATATATATATATATATATATTTATATATATATATATATATATATATATTATATATATAATATATATATATATATATATATTATATATAATATCTATATATATATATTATATTATATATATATATATATATATATATATATATATATATCTATATATATCTATAGATATATTCTATATAATATATATATATAAATATATATATATCTATATATATATATATATATATATATATATATATATACATATATATATGATATATATATATATATAGATATATATATATATATATATAATATATTATATATATATATATAAAATTATGACATCTGAGCTTCTAATAATGTCATTTCTCATCACATCCGCTTAGCAACCATTGGTCAACAATTTAAATATATAATACATATATAAAGAAAGTATCTTTATTGCGCATTTATAGTAAAAGCGAAAGCATACGGCAGAATCCCAAGAGAAGTGATAATTTGGTGTTTGAGGAAGAGGAAAGTCCAGAAGAATTGGTTAGGTTGGATGAGATGATATATCAGAGAACGAACACAAAAGGAATAGCAGTAGTTGGGGAAACAAAAAACTTAAAGTTGGTGTTGGATTACACCAAGAGTCAGCATTAAGCATTTTTGGTTTTTGTTTGTCTGGTCAATGGATGTGTTGAGTGAAAAGATTAGGAATGAAGTGCTGTGGGAGTTGTTGTATGCTGATGATCTGGTGATTACTGCTGAGGATGAGGAGGACCTACAGAGAAGGGTTGGAGAGTGGCAGGAGCCTTTAGAGAGGGGTGTCATGAAGGTGAATGTGAATAAAACAGAGCAGTAGAGAAGATAGAGACAGAATAGTAATACAAGAAAGAAGAGACTCGATTATAAAACAGGCAGGAAAGTTTAATACTTAGGATCTACTCCAAGCCAAGAGGGAGGATGTGAGGGTGAAGTTGACAATAGGATAAAAACGGCATTAACTTTGGAAAATGATGAAATAAGAAAAAGGGCACGCTTAGCAAAGATTTCAGAGGTGATAAGAGAGTCACGATTGAGATGGTATGGGCATGTGTTAAGGATGGATGATGAGGAGGGAGCGAAGAGGACTTGGGAAGAACCTGTTAGAGGAAGAAGATTGAGAGTAAGACAGAGAATTAGATGGAGATATAAAGTGAAGGAAGATATGGAAAGATGTTTGGTGGAGGATGATGACTTTGATAGAAGGCAGTGGAGAAGGCGCATCAGGCAACCGACCTCTTAATTTGGGGATAACGGCGGAAAAAACAAACATAAAAAAAGTATCTATATGGTAACTAATTTGCAATTAAGTCTGTGATTTTATCTTTAAGCTCATTCTTAAACATGTTACTTATACTAGGGTCCAGATAATACAAGTCTCTATTCTCTTTAACATTACTACTGAGTTATTATATGTACTACTGGGAAAAGTCTTATTATAAAGCTACAAAACGTTGATTATCAGTAGTTGGAAATTCCATAATCAACCCTATGTCTGACAAATATACCTTTATTATCCCATAATATCTATATAAATCACTGCCGGTGAAATTTATGTTGGACCCCTATTAGTAAGCTGTACCCTTCAAAGTTGATACGAACACCCCTATAGGCAAAACATCTTCAGAGATACGCCCTTCAGAAGTGGTATTACTGCCTGAATATTTAAATTGTAGTTTAAACTGTAAACAAAGTTATTGTTAAGTCTAGGCCACCTCTAACCCCTTGAAGAGTGAATTGTAACACATTGTATGTATTACTCAAATCCTCAAACAACTCGTTAACCCACCATTACAGCTACTTTACTTCTCCAAAACTCTACCATGATTGGCAGTTCTTTAGCATCCAACACCTCACCCCATACTAGATGGTAACTCCTACTCCGCCAACTCCTGCTATGACCACTACTGTTGCACATATAGCTAAATGGCTACTGTTTTTTTTTTATGCCTCTTAGTTTGACAGCATGAAAGCTTTATATCCTTTGGTTTCATGTCTGGAACACCTACATGGTTTTCAAATAAACCTTTCCCACTGTATTTACAGTTGCCACGAGGCAAGGAGTATGATAAATCTCTGCATCTGAAAACAGAAAAAAGAGAAAAAATGTAAATCATTGTTTAACCCCAAAACCCACCAAACAGTATGTTGTTATTTTAATCTTAGATATGTGTGCTAATTTCATAGTTCGTTTCTTTGTTTATAATTATGAACATATTTCCCCTTTTCTTCTCTGTAACACAAAACGTCTCTTGAAACTTGGGACCTAACTTGTAATCTAATTAATTTCTGACATTAATCTTCAAAAACTCTTGTGCTGTCTAATTTCACATTACCTCTCACGACCACAGCTTGAGTCCTCAACTCGTGATTACTACTAAGTTGTGCATATCTATGTTTAGCTGTATCAATTAACGATTTAATCATATCATCACAACAGGAAGGTACTGACAATAAGTCAAATGCACCCCAATCTGGATAACGAAATAATACTTCTATGGGTGACATATCAATAGTGTCACTTACCATTGTATTCATACAATGTATAACCACATCCAAATATCTATCCCAATTCTTATCATTACTACCTAGTGTTACTCTGAGAGCTTTGTGCACTTTCCTATTTCCTCACTCACATAACCCATTAGCTTCTGGCCTATAAGGAAGAATATTTACTTCCTTTATCCCCACAACTCTGCAAAACACCCTAATGTTCTTTAACAAATTCTCTCCCGTTATCTGTGTTAAGTATCTCCAGAGCACCAGATCTGTATGCTTATATTTTTTTTTAAATGTAACAGCAACCTCTTCTGCCATCTTATTCCCTAACGGGAAAATCTCCACGAGCCTCGTTAACTCGTCTAAAGTCACCAACCTGTGTTTATTTCAATACCTTGACTTGTAAAAATGTTTTTTTTTCTAAATCCATACATACCCTCTGATAATTCCTGCTTGGAATAAGAAACGTACCCAGTTTACACAATGTTACCCTCTCTACTATGAGATTCAGGGCTTCTGTAACACGGTTTTTTGGCAATAACTTTTTATCTATGCATTTCATAGACATAACGCTTATACAGAATACACATTATATCTACACATAAATTTTGACTGTATTCTGCATTACGTAGGTTGAATAAATTTGGTACTTATAATGTAAAAGTGACTTTTTTTGAAGACGGGCCAACTTACTTAGAGATAAGGTTTCGAACGCACTCGTTACGTAACTTATGACAGCATTTCTTCCCTCTTTCTCGATGGATGATTGGTTATACGTAACGAAGGCTATACCTCTGGCAGCAATGACAAAAATTTAAATACAAGCAAAACAGTAACCCATTATGAACTCTGAATCCTCTCCAGTGATAATTGTCATAATGAACAAACCAACAAAATATGTTAATAAATACAAAAACACTTCGATTATTAATCTAACTCCCAAAATAAGTGTCCTAAGAAATTATAATCTACTTTATAGGTCACAATCAGATTGACAAGATGTAAGGAATAGTTGGTAATTTTCAAAGACATAGTAGACAAGCTTGATTTGATAACTGCTGTATCTAATGTCAAGCAATTTTTATTTATCTGCTATCTACCTATTTACTGAAAACAAAATTGATGGTACGTATTTTGGCTTTAAACCTTCACCAATAATTATCGTCAGAATGATGACTTCATGAGGCTCCACCCACTTTGGCCTCGTTATAATTCAGGATAACAATGAAGGCTATCATGGACATTGTTGTATTAGAAAATCTAACTCTGGTTATAAAAACTCATTTCTCGAGTAGTTGTAAGAAGTGCTAAATGATCCTCAGGGATCCCAGCAGGTTGGCCTAAACGTTTCACTTTCATAAGTATATTCGCTGCTATTACTAATTGGTGCTGGCACTACTGCCTGACAGGTAGTATTACTACGCTAGCACCGATACCCCGCCAACCCACTCTATGTATCGTTCCGCCATTCATAAAGTCTTTATATCCAACATGGTCATACAGACTAAAGAAGAAGAAAAAAAATTATATCGGATGATCCATTGGTCTGCTGGAAATTTTAGCACATATAAGCTTGCATTTACTTTGGATAAAAATCTTATTTTAACAAAAAATAGTTATATAAAGACTGTTTACATACAATCTCTCTTTTTCTCTCTCTCTCTTGTGGCATAATGTATAGTTAATGGAAATGTTCAAAATCCTGGATGACATTACAAGTATTATAATCATGTTACGCTAAATACAAAGCAGACCATAAACATTGGATTTAAACTAGAAACTGAATAATTACCTATTCAAGCTATAGTAAGTATGGCCACGGGCTTTCTCTTGACTGTATAAAGTTGCAAGTCGTAAGACAAATGCAGTTTTGCAACTACGGGGACATTTCCAAATCCTGTTAGCCATTCTTGACTACTATGGGTTTCAGAGCCGATGGAATAAGTGAATGGGTTTCTGTCTGGTGGATTGGGCTTGGGGCAACATTTCGTAAAAACCGATGTTTTACCTTGCTTACGTAATGAATGCTTTTTTCGACTCTTGGCTCGCAATCATTGGCCATGGCATCGGTAGATCCTTTTTACTCTATAAAAATTAAAACTATCGGGTTTAGGTTATTGATAATGCTGACAAAATTTGTGTAGTTGTAAAATATACATATGTCAACTTTCAGCTACATCCGATGCTTTGATAAGGAGCAAAATCCAAAAAACCGTGTTACAGAGGCCCTGAATTTCATAGTAGTTTACATGAAGTATGCAAAAAACACTCCTTTACAAATTTCTCTACTGAAAAAACATATTTTTCCAAAAAAATACTGACTATGGACTTTCTGATAGTTCTTCTCAATCCCCATAACTGCTGGAATCAACTCCTTTGATACAGCAATCTGTGTTGTATCCACATTATCTTAGTACTTCTCAACTTATATATATTTTATTTTCATCACTAGTAAATTACCATCCAATACCAAAAGTGCACAAGGCAATCTATAACTCTTTCCCACTAATTTACCTCTAAGAAACGCCTTTGCTTCAACTAAAACCTCTTTTTCATCTTGTTTCTTCGCCAGTAAACTGATAAACATGTTTCTCCTGTGTTCAAAAGACTACTACTAAGAACGTCTGCCACCACATTGTTTACGCTCAATGTACTAAGCTGAGCATGAAAATCTCTAATTGTCAAAAACCACTCTGAGGAGAAAGGTCTAGATAATTGAAAAGAACTAACAATGGCTTATGAACCAAACTACACAACATTACAAAAGCCTCTTTGTCTACTATAGCCATTAAGCTTTCATTTCTCCCTTGCATTTTGAGCTTCTTGCATCAAAAAGCTATTGGATGAAATTTACTCTCAAATTTCTGCATTAAACATGCACCTACTCCTTCTTGACTAGCATCCGTCAGCAATATGAACAGTAAAGTTTAAAAAATCAGGGCACTTCAGAAATAGAGGATTCATTCATGAAAAATTACCTGCTGATCTTCACCCCAGGAAAATTGTACATCCTCCCTCAACATATCTATCAAAGGTGCCGACAATATATAAACTCCTCTAATAAATCCATGGGGAAACTCTGCCCTTCCCATGAACGAGTGAACGTTTTTCTTGTTCTTGGGAGTAGGAAAATTTGCAGTTGCCTTGTCCTCATCATTCACCCATATACCTTCTTTCAAAATGAGATGCCCTAAACATAAAATATTTTTCTTAGGGAAATCATGGCATCCTGAACCAAATCTCCAAATTCAGCAACCGTATACTCAGTTCTTAGAAATTCCTTTAAATCTTCCCAAGTACTACACCTAAACTAAAAAATGCAACCTCATTTCCCAATACCTCCCACGTCCAAAGCCTTCCCCTTAACCAGGATAGGACCGGGAGGAACCAGGCAGCGGCTGCTGAAGGCTCAGCAAGTATGCCTAAGGAACTCCCAAATATAATCTTGCATAACTCACAGTGAAATCCGCCATGCCATGAACTGAGATTGAACTCGAGACCGCCAAACATAATTAAGGAGAAATGAGCTAAGTTACCTATGGCTATGTATTAATAGGGATGTATCACTGCTCGCCAGAACCAAATAAACCGTTATAATCTTATTAACTACATGAGCAGTAGAAATACGACATGATGATGCGTTGGTCATGGAAATCTTGACAACGTATCCAGAGCACATAATCGGAACTCGGGGCTATTAGCCATGAGTTTTAATAGGCCCGAGAGTGTGAGTATCCTAACCCCTGCCCCTCCTCCCCGCACACACAACAATTACGAAAGAGTGCAGTCAGTGTAACGGAACTTTGTTTCCTTTTCTTTTGCAATATATTCTTGTTATATATTTCCTTGTAGCACTAGCAAAGTAGATTTCAAACCTTTTTCTTTAGTATTTTGTACTTATACTCAAAACCAATCTGTGACCTATGTTCACTGTGGCAGCATGGATCCTCCTTCTGTCATACTTACTATGATATATTGTATAAATACTTTTCAATATTTAGCATCAAATAAGCAAATTATGATCGTTGCAAAAACTTTTACTTTGCAGGATACTAACATAAAATTTAATTACTAATTTGAAACATTTTAATAACTATTTTTGAGATAACAGTTGTTTCGTTTCTGACATGAATTTGATCTCTACTTGCAGGTGATGTCCACCCTAATGAGGTCTCGTGCATTATTTAGCTTGTTAGCCAGAGAATTCTATGCCTTGCACACTTGCCTGGACAGTTGCTCCAGTTATTTTTGAAGTTGGTATGTGTCCTTACTAATGTCATGCGATGTTCCTTTGAAAAGGTCAAACTGAATCAATTTTTCCATTGAACAACTAATTACCTTTCACTATAATACATGATTCTGGAAGTGTTTTTCTTTTGGGGTAATCTGATGACCCTACAACACTTATCGCTACCTTAATTACACCTTAATTACTTGTTAAAATGTAAAGAATTGGAATGAAATTTGTTCATATCATTTGAAATGGCATAGAGCTGATGTTTAAAAATTAAATTAGAGCACCACGAAACTTGTAAAAATCATCAAGAATAGTCTTGGGAATACTTTCATAATGGTAAATTATAATCAAAGACCCAGTCTTTCAGTATACGTTTTTTTTTACTTTCTGCATACATTAAATTTCATTTTAGAGTGATCAAATCGTCCGCGTATTTCCACTGAACCTATAATCCCTAATTTTACCATTGATTTCTCAGTAATTGCACCGTAATTGCGGGAGGACCTCTTGGACAGGTAATTAGGCTAGTTAAGGCATGAGAAGATTATTCTCGTTCTAAAACTGGCAATTACAGACAGTTGATGACTATGCACAGATCAAAGGCGGCAAAACATCATGAGGCGAATTTCGTTTAGTGTCCCAATCGTTGTATTTTCAGCAACTTCAAGTTTTCACCTCGATTTGACTGAAAGCTTGGATGATCCCAATTATTTGATAACAAATTTAAAATTAACAAAAGCTGGTTTTCTTTACCATAACCTTAACAGAAGCTGAGAAGATCGATTTGCAAAAGAATAGGCACCTTATGGAGGCGATACTCAGTGGCCATGGAATGTTATCATTCAAGAAGGAATTAGTTCTAAATGATTTTTAATAAATTCATTAAAAAGAATGTGATATAATGTCGTTGGAAATTATAATCTTAAGCACTTGCATTTGATAGCCTTGGCGAAAACAAGTTTACAGAAGCATTGATTCAAGATAATTAATAAAAAAAAACCTGCAATGGAACTTTTTGTGTGTGTGTGTTGGGGTGGGGGTTGCGGGGGGTCGCGGTGGCCGACTGGAGATGGTGGCGACAATTGAACAATGTAACGGTGGAAAAATAAGCATGGTATGAAAAAAAAAAAAAAAAAAAACAAAAAAGCACGGTATGTGTAGAGATATGCGAGATTTCGTATCCTTTTCAGAGAGAAAGATTCAAGTGTATAATTCATCCACAAAGCCATAATTTATCATCAGTATTTCTTATTTAATCATTATTATAATAATGAGTAAATGTTCATATGTTTCATTTCAACAAGAAGAAAATTATTGATACTTTTAAAAGGAAAGATGAATGTATCCATTCCAGAGAAAAAGATTTAAGTGTATTAGGATACACAGACTAGGGAGGAAATCAATGCGTGGCAGCTAAGGGAATATACCCCCCAGCCAATGTCACTGGAGACTGCATCTTCCTTCGTATGGAAAAACCCACAAAAGCCATTGAATTGAAATATAGTGTTCATTAAAAAATTAAGGAGGTGCCGGGAAATACAGAAAGAAAAGATCTCATTCATAAAAAAAAAGAAAAAACGTGAAATTAATGAATTAAAAAATTTATATAATGTATTAAATGCAAAATGATAGTTTTAAGGTAGTTTGTTCGGTTCAACTTTTGACGTTCCAGTTTCACGAAATCCTCAAAGAAGGCTGTTTCACAGTTCAACGGTTTGAGGGATAAAGGACCCCTGGACTGATATGATCTACAGCGGAGCACATTTACTGCCTATTGATGCTGCTGTACAGAAATTCTGGCTGTTCTCGGCCGGGAAAGGGTGTCAGGGATCTAAAGAGAATGTGAAAGTGAAATAATAGCAGAAATCAAGTACACTGTCTACGTATTTTCAGATTCAGAATGATCTTCATGAAAATGTTTAAATTATGCTCAATTTCGCTATCGGGTGAGATAATATAAAATTTTGACTCATTATGGTTCGGAAAAAAAAAAAAAAGTTTAGTAATATAGTTGTATAAGCATTTCGGACCCGAATCTCCGTCTAGCCAGTTACGATGCACTTCAAATGTATAGGATGTGTATATTTATGGGGAACTAAAAAAAAAAAGGCACTGTAATTTTCCTGATCCAAGATACCATATCCATTAGGTGCAAAAGTGTGAATCCTCACGGTTCCTTTGGGTCAAGATCATACTACAAAATCACTGTCCTCTATCTTTGTTTACATTTCTTTTCGTTATAATTAATTTTCTTCTTATTAAAATTATCCATAAGAACATATATTTATTATAATAATGGTGAAATCCGGAATATCGATGACAAATTCTGGTTTTGTGGATGAATTATATATATCTCCATTTCTCATAACAAGAGAAACATACAGAACCTTTCAAAAACATTTTCTTTCGTAAAAAATTATAAGGAAATTATAAGGAAATTTAGTCCGTGGCAAAGATTTTTAAACGATAATAAGTCTCTCTCTCTCTCTCTTCTCTCTCTTCTCTTCTTCTCTCCCTTCTCCTCTCTCTCTCTCTCTCCCTTCTTTCCGCTCTCTCTCTCCTCCCTCATCTCTTCTCTCTCCCCTTCCCCCCTCTCTCTCCTCTCTCCTCTCCCCCTCTCCTCTCTCTCTCTCTCCTCTTAATTTAATTATGTTTGAAAAGTCTAAATATAATCTTTTTTTATTGTGATTTCTTTGCCAATTATTGGAATATTTTCATCCAGGGCAGAATTTTTTTCAGAATTTTTCCTTCAAATCGACTGAATAAAAAAATTACATTGGTACTTTTTATTGCAATAATGAAAAATGATTTTAATTTAACATATTTATCGTTTTCTTACTCAAAAAGTAGTTATACATGAAAAACTAATAGCTATAAGAGTTTATATTCAGTCAAAAGACAAAATGTTACTTCACAAATATGTGTGTGCATATATATATATATATATATATATATATATATATATATATATATATATATATATATATATATATATATATATATCTATATATATATGTATATATATATATATATATATATATATATATATATATATATATATATATATATGTATATATATATGTGTGTGCGTGTGTGTTTGTTTGTATTTGTGTGTTTGTGTGTGTGTGTGTGTGTGTGTGTGTGATGGTTAAGAAAGTAAAAGTGGGAAAATGGGACAGCGTAATGATAACTCCCGTGGAGAGAGGTGTGTATGGAGAAGCAATTAAACTTATTAATGGTGACCAATGCGATAGTATGTAAACTGCAGGATAAGAGTAGATTGCCTAGTGTGCATCACTTAACCTCATGTGTAAATGATTCCTTCTCCATAAAGGTAGTAAGACAATAAACAGAAGAGGAGAGTGATCATCACGTTCACTTCGTTGCTAAAATGAATTCCCGCTATGGGACACATGAAATTGTGTATGAGAAGAAGGATTACCGGTCGCGAACCTTATCTAATTATTGTGGTAATAAACAGAGCGTAAACAGATTCGGGGCTGCGATGTTATTTTTTAAAATTACGCTTCAGGTTCCAGTTAGCAATTGCTTTGTCATCAGAGAAGGTTTTGGGCATCGTAGAGAACGGCAAAAAATAATCCTGAACAATTTGCTTCATATGTAATTTTCCCTCTTATATGTTATTTTGCTTTTTCCACATTCTGCCTCAGGTTCCCGAAAGCAATTCCTTTGTCATCAGAGAAGATTTTGGGCATCATAGCGAACGGCAAAAATACCCTCCTGAACAATTTACTTCACATGTAATTCTCTCTCTCCTCTCTCTTCTCATCCTCGTCTCTCCTCACTCTCTCTCTCTCTCTCTCTCTCTCTCTCTCTCTTCTATCTCTCTCTCTCTCTTTCTTTCTTAGTCCTATCAATTTGGCTTTTCTTTTAATTTTATTTTTATTAACAACGAAGTAAACAGTTCCTATTTTGTACATAAATTTTTATCCGGAATGATGTCAAGTATTTACATATGTTAAACTTCCTATACAAAGCTGTACAGTGGAGCGAGTACATTCAGACATCATATAAATGAGTTGCCATACAGGATAGTTTGCATTTCTGTAGAAAGATACAAACGAGTATATATACTATATATATATTATATATATATATATATATATATATATATATATATATATATATATATATATATATATATATATATATATATATATATATATATATATATATATATATATATATATATATATATATATATATTGTAATCCATGATTGCTTTAATATTTTGTTCGTGGTTTGTCATGAATATTAATTTTATTATGCTTTGGTTAAGTCACGGAAGTTCTCTTGGAACATTTTTTTATTTTTCTGGTCAGAAATGCGCAAAGATATTGAAAGACTTCATTATCTTGATGAAGTGCGCCAGTTTGGTGGGGAAAACCTAGCCAGAAACTACCCATGGTTCCATTATTTTTTTTTCCTTGTACATTTTGTAATGGGGAAAGTGGAATTATTTTTTTCAATAAAGGGAAACTTGTAATCGGGATTTCTATTCTAGAGAGGAGGTAGAATCATATATATATATTATATATGTATATATAACTATATATATATATATATATATATATATATATATATATATATATATATATATATCTATATATATATATATATATATATATATATTTTATATATATATGATAACTTGATCACAAAATATATAAAAGGTGATGTTATGTATAAATAAAGGTAATGCCACTGAGGAAAATGAAAACACAAGAACTGCCGAGGTCTTTCGGTCTTGACGACCCTTTACTTAAGGCAAGACTGATCAGAACAAAGAGAAACACAGTACATGTAAGCATATACAAACGGACATTAAAGGATTAACCAAAATTCCAATTTACTTTAAAGTAACAAAAAAAAAAAAAAACGCTCGTGGGCTAGATTGAAGATTTTAAAACCAGCCACCCACACGTGGTCACAGGTAATTTAGTCAGAAAACAATGCATTTTGAAAACAAAGAGGCATATATGACCGGACAGTACAAATTTAGTAAAATCCCGAAGGATAGATTAAGGATTTAGGATCGGTGCGGTCAGACAGACACACTAGTCAAAGGCAGTTTAATTCGAAAAACAATACACTTTGTATTAGTAACAAGAAATGTACAAAAATGGTCAAACAATGAGTGAGAAACGAACATAAGATATAGAAAAAAATAATAACTAAAAACATGTGGGAAATTGTAAAATTTAGGTTTTTTATTAGTGATTTGTATAATTGCTGATTCCAGTGAATTTCTTGAAACATAATCATTAGACCTAGCAATTACAGACCTATCGCCCCAATTTATACGAGATTTTTCGCTCAGATGGATAAATAGTGCATTTTTTTAAATGTACATATGTTAAATTATTTGTGGGTTTCCTATAAATATTGAATTTACATTGGGAAGACCCCATATGTATTATTAATATATCTAGGAAAGGGATGACATTGTTATTTTCAATTCCAACAGTGAATTTTATGGATGGCACTAAATTATTCAATTTAGACAATAAATCTTTTACATAGATGCCAACAGGTAAGACTACGAAGATGTAACCTACATATCTGAAGCATTTTAAAGGGACAAGTGTGATATTCGGGAGGTGCTGTCTTTCAAAAAATCTAGCCCACGGACTTGTAAGTGAATTGGACCTTTTGTTGATCCTATAATGTCCATGAATATGCCTACCTGTACTATGTTTCTTTGTTCCGATCAGTCTTAAGTAAAGAGTCGTTAAGACTGAACGATCTCGGAAGTTCTCGTGTTCCCATTTCCTCTGAGGCATTACTTATATATATATATATATATATATATATATATATATATATATATATTATATATATATATATATATATATATATATATATATATATATAAAATATATATATATTATATATATATATATATATATATATATATTATATATATATATGTATATATACATATATATATATATATATATATATATATATATATATATATATTATATATATATATATATATACACATATATATATGTATATATACATAATATATAATAATATATATATATATATAATATTATATATATTAATATTATATATAATATATATATATATATATATATTAGTACTATAATAATATTATATATAATATAATTATAATTATATGAATATGAATATATATATAATATATTATATAATATATAATATATATTATAATTTATATATGATATATATATTATAATAATAATATTATATAATTATATATATACATACAAACTGGACACGTACAGTAAATATATAGTAACTTTACACAATTCAATACCGTTCCTTGGGATTTATTATAGCTATATCTCTGAGAGAATTCTGATCAAGATATTTATGTATTAAACGATAATTACTGATATCAACAGGAAGTGACAGAGAGGGATAAATCCATAAAGCCAAAAACAGTCAACAACTAATTGCCAAAAACATTTACTTTTCTAAGTTAATTTTTTTTTTGTGATATTAAAATCATAAAAGAAAGATTATACAACCTCCTTACTTACAATCATTTGTTTTATAATCTCAGTTTCTCCTATGCACTAGAGCTTAATTTCGGGGGTGGGCTGGACATATACATGGAATTCCATTTGCAATTAGATGATCCTCCTGTGTTAATATGTGCTTAGCCATGCATTGTAATTGTAATTGTAGTGCCAGGGACAGCTTCCCATTACAGAAGCAAGCATTTGCATAATAATCGGTTTCCTAGCCACCTGCCGTCTGGATGGGGAAATCTTATCCCCAACTCTTTCTTAAAAAAGTTTACTTACACTTTTACTGTATTTTCGCTTTTACCTGCATCTAGCCTTTCATCATCTGACAGATATTCAACATTACTCGTATATAGTGTCCTAGTTCAGTATGTAAGGAGATACGTAGAATTGTAATCAAGGATTTTTGGAGCCATTCACTAGTAACTGGACAACCAAAATGAAGATAGAATTGAGTGTTTCAATTAAATTTGCAAGTTAAAAAAACATAAAAAATTATCAAAAGAGACAGCAGAAAAATCTGAAGACGCAGTCTCAAATTCCCAGGTTCCTATTGGGCAAAGATTGCTAAATCAGAATCAATAAATGAGTGAAATGTCTGGAGACTGTCTGTGATAAACAGAAAGGGCTTTGAGGTGAATGAAGGAATCTCGAGGAGCGAATTATCATTAAAATCATAGATAGGTAAGAAATAGATATTATAAGAGCTGACACAAAGGAGGAGAGGTGAATGTGATGGAAGATGTGGACCATCAATATTCATTATGGATAAGGAAGGAAGCAGACATAGTGCAATCATCAAAATCATATATAAAGCAATGGGATGAAAACTTGAAAAGAAGTTTATAGTGGTGGAAAGACAGCTGCTGCTGAGATGGAGTTTGGTCAATAAAACCATGATCTAACATTATTGAAATAAGGAAGGATGGTCACCTGTAGAGCTAAAAGCAGAAGTCATAAAGTCAGTTTGTTAGCATATCTAATGCCATTTTCTCCCCCTGATTATTGATAGCTCATTGTCGAATCTTCCCAATGTAGAAGAAATTGCCCTGCAAAACTAGCACAGCCTCAATCCGATCAATGTTAGGACTCAAATACCTCACATGAACACAAAAGTTTCGAAACACGCTGGACTGGATCAGACATCCTGCTTATTTCCAGATAAGCCTCGAAAAGTAGATTTAATAACATCATTAATATAACTATCATTGCAATTATTACATAGTATTTTAAATAAAGCATAATCAGCAATGACCTTTTTTTTTTCCTGCTACAAGAAATGGCTTAATTATACAAGAAACAAAAGTGGCAAGTACATTATTTATTTTCTTAGATTTTAAGATAAGTAATTATTTTTTCTTCTTCTTTTTCTTCTTTTTGCAAAAGAAACATGAAGTGAAAGTGAAAATACTGAAACAATTCACCCATCCTTCTCTTTGGCTGTCTCTTGATTTTTCGTCACGTATTACACAGCGTGCATGCACTAAACAGGTTAGCTGACAGTTTGGTTCTTCTATTAAAACCACTTACTACGTAACACAGTCATTGTTTCCAAAACAGAGGAGCTCCAACTTGGGAGTGTAGACCGAAATAATGAGAATTTTTTTTTTTTTTTTTTTTTGAGGCCAAGAAAACAATTTCTTGATTATGTGGATTAGTAGGAATTAAACAAAAGAATAATATCCGCTCAACAGCAGTGGACAAGACCATCGAATTTGCTAACTCTCTCCGTGTGATTCTAAGGAGGAAAGTCGTAAGTAGTCTGATGGCGTCATATGTACATTAATTTTTTTAATAAAAGTAAAAGAAAGATATATATATATATATATATATATATATATATATATATATATATATATATATATATATATATATATATATATATATATATATATATATATATATATATATATATATATATATATATATATATAAAATACATGCGTGTGTGTGTTTGTATAGTTATTTCATGCCTTTCTTCTATTTGAAAAAAGTTAATGTAAAGCCATGGCAGGGAAGATTTCAACCATGCATAACCGCGACAATGGCAGTACTTTATTTTTCCGTTATCCACAGGAAGGAAAGAGCGGTTGCTGTTATTCTGAAGATAAGAAGCTTATCTCGACTCACAACCAAGAGACCTCTTCTTACTTCACGATAACACTCCAGAGTGAATAGACTGACTTGACATGATTATGTTGTTGGCTTTGGATATAGTAAGGACTTTAAAATTAAAATCTTTCTTGGATTTAATTTAAAAAAAAAGTAAGTTTAATTTTTTTTCTCTTATTTTCGTTCATAAAATATAAATCATTGCCAGAATATGGAATTGCGTCGATATTCCATGCAGTGTTTAAGTAAATTGCTATACGTTATGCAAAGCAGATATGAGGTTGAACTTCCTTTCATGAAAAGAACAAAGGGAGAGGAAAATGTCTTGATGATTATCAGACGGTGTGAAGGGAAAATAGGTCACGCATCTCTCCAAACTTTCCTTCTAAGCCTAGGGCCGGGTCTCTACGATGGGGATTACTTGTCAGTCCATCTATCAGTGTATCTAATCTGGCGTTAAATCTTACGCGTAGA
>NC_087220.1:5404959-5481349 GCF_015104395.2 Macrobrachium nipponense
ACAGATTAGTTTAAAAATAATTTTATTTAACAAAAGCATTAATGAATAACAGTGTACTCTTTGCACCGTACATTTTTATCATAGGCTGTGAATGAAAAAAAAAATGTTGATACATTTGCCATAAATTTTCCAATCTCCTTTCAATATATGGAAAGGGAAATAATGATGATTCCCACTCCAATATTAATGAAGTATAGATATAAGTGGAGAGATTCTCCAAAAAATAAATTAACTAAAGCTAATACCCAAGGCAGATAACATAAATCTGATGTCATATGCAGATACCTTATTGCATACGACTTGAGCTATCCAAAGAGTAAACAAATAACAAAAACATTCCGCCATTCTAAATTATGCCCTGCACTCACAAAGTCTATAGAAAGTATCGATATACTCGTACATTCTGTGAAAGGAGCGCGAAGTCAACAACGCATGTAAGAAGATTGAATTTATTTAGCATTTAAATGGAAGAAAGAGAGAGAGAGAGAGAGAGAGAGAGAGAGAGAGAGAGAGTTCACATAAAAATTATACGTCATTTATTACCCTGAAGGTGTTGTTTAAAAACAAAAAATACTAAAAATATTTCAGCCATGAATAAAAGTGAATATCTTCATCTGCATTCTCCATTAATCATATTAACTTTAAAGATTACATGTTCTAAGTCCTAATCACTGCATAATGCTGCATATTTATAAGTATGTAATTAGTTCAGATAAATCAGGGTCCGCTTTATCTGACACGTGGGTAAATGCACGACACTACATAATTGAATAAAGTCGCATAGATTACATAAAATCCTTCTTTCACAATGTTCTCTTCGTAACACGAATAGGATTCTGCCAAGATCTAAAGCGATTATTTTGTTGTCGCTGAAGTGAAGGTTTATGGTTGAATAAAATTATCAAAGCTGTTATAATGCCTACCCAGTTATATTTTTATTATATTCCATATCCATATTATTATTATGATTATGTAACTACCATTGACAGAATGAATTACTCGGAATATCAGATTTTATCGATGTTGAAAATAAGAGTGGACATTCGAGAAAAGGTAGGCAAACTTTCTGTGAATATTGAAAGTGACATTCCCTTGAAACCAGAAGCCTCCTGAAGCCCCCGAATCGGTAAGTTGTTATTGACGATTTCTGAAGTGAAACAGTTAAGAATCTCATGTGATGACTATGCGCTGTAACATATCCTTATATTCAAAATTTTACTTTTAAATGTGCGGTGTTATTTATAATCAGTTTATTGCCATTCGCTCATCTTTTATGTAAATTAGGTTAAAACTTCTCTTTATTACACTTCTACTTTAAATGGATTCTTATATAACTGTTCAAATGCATAAAAAAAATAAAAATATTCATAGCTTTCGTAAATCTGTTCGAGTCTCCTTTTCAATCAATACATTATCTATATCCAGTTAATAAGGCAGTGTTAAGGTTTCACTGGCTGTTGGCCCTTCTCCGGTGAAGCTGGTCTCATGAACTGAGGAAACAAAGGTCCCTTCTCACAAGCGTGGGAAATATAATACGATTATTTTCAAGAAAATTAAATGGCTAGTTTTTCAGATATGGCGTCCAGCTTTTTTCAAGGAAAGGTCTTTCCCGGTACTTAGTTACATCTTTGGGAATTGCAACCTGAAACCCCCACTATATAAACCACCCAGTTGAAGATAATGATTGAGATAATAATAATGATAAAAATAATAATAATAATATAATAATAATAATAATATAATAATAATAATAATAATAATAATAATAATAATAATAATAATAATAATAATAATAATAAGGTAGGGTGAAAGCATATTACCACCTAAACTACTATGAGATTCAGGGCCTCTGTAACACGGTTTTCTTTGCAATAACTTTTTATCTATGCATTTCATAAATATAACGCTTATTCAAAATAAATATTATAACTACACATAAATTTTGACTGTATTCTGCATTACGTAGGTTGAATAAATTTGGTACTTATAATGTAAAAGTGACCTTTTTTGAAGACGGCCCAACTTACTCAGAGAAAAGGTTTCGAACGTACTCGTTACGTAACTTATGACAGCATTTCTTCCCTCTTTCTCGATGGATGATTGGCTATACGTAACGAAGGCTAAACCTCTGGCAACAATGACATACAAATTTAAATACAAGCAAATCAGTACACCTTTATGAACTCTGGAAACTCTCCACTGATAATTGTCATAATGAACAAACCAACAAAATATGTTAATAAATACAAAAACACTTCGATTATTAGTCTAACTTCCAAAATAGGTTTCCTAAGAAATTACAGTCTACTTTATAGGTCACTATCATATTGACAAGAAGTAAGGAATAGTTGGTAATTTTCAAACACATAGTAGACAAGGTTGATTTGATAACTGCTATATCCAATGTCAAGCAATTTTTATTTATTGGCTATCTACCTATTTACTGAAAAAAAATAGCCGGTACCGTATATTGGCTTTAAACCTTCACCAATAATTATCGTCAGAATGATGACTTCATGAGGCTCCACCCACTTTCGCTTCAGGATAACACTGAAGGCTACCACGGGCACTGTTGGATTAGAAAATTTAATATCTGTCTATAAAAACAAATTTCTCGAGTAGTTGTAAGAAGTGCTAAAATTAAATGATCCTCAAGGATTCCAGCAGTTGGTTTAAACGTTTAATTCATGTTTATTACTGCTATACTGTTACGGCACTAC
This sequence comes from Macrobrachium nipponense, assembly GCF_015104395.2. Taxonomy (NCBI): domain Eukaryota; kingdom Metazoa; phylum Arthropoda; class Malacostraca; order Decapoda; family Palaemonidae; genus Macrobrachium; species Macrobrachium nipponense. The sequence continues at coordinate 5,407,680 of NC_087220.1, forward strand.
TGCTACAGTAGTATTACTACGCTAGCACTGATACCCCACCCACATCTATGTATCGTTCCGCCATTCATGAAGTCTTTGGGTTTCAGAGCCGATGGAGTTTCTGACTGGTGGATGGGCGGGGCAACATTGCTTACGTAATGAATGTTTTACGACTCTTGGCTCGTAATCATTGGCCATGGCGTCGGCTATATCATTTTTACTCTATAAAAATTAAAACTATCGGGTTTAGGATATTGATAATGATGACAAAATTTGTGTGTGGTTGTGAGATATACATATGTCAACTTTCAGCTACATCCGATGCTTTGACAAGGAGCAAAGTCCAAAAAACCGTGTTACAGAGACCCTGAATCTCATAGTAGTGTCTTTCAGCGTAATAAGCAATGCAATATGTTTTTTAAATATCATAATTTTATCTAATATGTTAAATATTACAGTAATAATGTCCACATACTAAATAGAAAAGGAAATCTTTCCAGATTCATTAATTCTATCGTAGGATTCTTCCGTCCCTCATCATTTATTCAAGGATATTAAAAAAATCAAACATTCTGTCAACTGAATTATTTGTCTCCTGAAAAAACTTGGAGCAAAAGGATTTGTTATTTTCGGTCTTCGGAGGAATCCCGAGTGGATTCTGATTACTGTTGTGGCGTGTTTCTTTGCAACAATTTGAAAATATTTCTGATTTAATTTGTCTTGCTACCAAAGAGAGAGAGAGAGAGAGAGAGAGAGAGAGAGAGAGAGACTTAGGTAATTGCCAAGATGAAACCGCCTTTCGGTGCGTTATTAGCTAGGGTTCATCCACGCTCACAGTAAAGTAACCTTTTTAATAACCGTATGTTCGTCATTATAAAAAAAAAAAAGTACTGTTGGCGCGGGGAGAATGGTGGTTGGGTTGGGGCACATGCAATTTTGTAAATGCTTACCTTTAGCAAAGTAACAAATTGAAGAAGTTGTCGTAACTGAAATTACATTAAGTGGTCTTCACTTGTATCTTGTAAGATAAGTTTATATTCTTTTTAAAGAAATATAATGCCGATTACAAAATTACTAATATTTGTTATATTCCCGCGTAATATGATAAAAATGTCTTACCTAATAAAAAGAATGCTATTGTTATACCGTTAACATTATTTTTTATCTTCTCGTGAATATCCCATTGTATTATGAAATTATTTTGTTTTAGATAATTCTTCTGTGAATGTCAGGACTTTTCCAAATGAACAAACTACATTATTTTGTTTTATACATTTAGTCACTATTCGTAGAGTGTTTGTGTTAGACAAAGTAACAACCTACTAAAAAAATATACCAAAAACTTTACAGATATATATGCATATGTTAACTCCAACTTGTGATTGTAAAATAACAAAACAATATTTTTGCCACTTGTAGTTTTTTCATAAGCAACAGATAATTAATATGAATAGAAATTTTTATTCCTTGGCGATAGTTCCCACAATGTTACACTCATTTATGAATTTGTCCCACGAGATTTTTTATTTATTTGCACCCGGCAAGTGCATGGGAGAGAATAGAACAGGAAACTTAACCTATAATATCAGTACTCTACGTACAGCTCTTGGTTATCTTTGTAGACGGACTAACACATTTGCTCTAGTCCAATGTCGACTACCTTCCTTAAAATCTATGCTTTTGTCATATTTGCATTCCTCTGATTACTAAAGGATTCTTTTATAAATCTTCATTGAAAATATTTCTCCAATGTATTATTGAAATAACCTATATATATATATATATATATATATATATATATATATATATATATATATATATATATATATATATATATATATATATATATATATATATATATATATATATATATATATATATATACTCATTCGCGCTACAAATTTCCTTTAATATCTAATACGCTCTACCTCGGAATTGATATATTTTCATATGTGTACCGAGGTAGAGCGAATTAGATACTAAAGGACATTTGTAGCTCGAATGATTTATATGAATCACGGTGATGTGATAAAATATTCATATATATAGTATATATATATATATACATATATATATATATATATATATATATATAATATACTATATATATAATATATATTATATATATATATATATATATATATATATATCTATATATATATAATATATATTATATATATATATATATTATATATTTCCCATGTCCACATTAATTCACTTATTGTTTTAATGAAAAGAAAATTGCACTGTTCACTTGTGAATATCTTTTACAGTTTCTATGTAGTTCTATTCTCTTTTCTATAAATCCTTGTCCTTTGAAACCATTCTTTGAATATCAACCTTCTCAGCCACTATGATATAGAAATTTACTTTCAGTGTAAGTAATAATTTTTTACGACAATAGGCTGTACATATCTCATGAATACTATAAAAGAGTGCATATTTAGAATAGTACTTTCGGTGGATGAGTTGTATTTCGATCCCTGAATATGCTAAGAACTAATTATATTTGTTTCACTTTGCTTTAATATTTACTATAAGTTTAACTATTATAGCAATTTATCATGTGCACGTTGCAAAATTATTATTGTTTTTAAATTGTTGTTTCAAAAATATTTTCGGAAGATGAAAAATCTAAGTTATATAAGAAAAATTATAAAAAACATTATTCTTATTTTGAAATGTATGTCCTTTAACTTTTACATTAGAATATTTCAATATGTTGTGAACGTGAGGAACGGAAAAAATATCTCCTTACATTCTATGCATAACCACAAATTACTTCCCCCTTTAAGTAATATTAGTAGATAGTAAACAAAACACAGAAAAATAGCTTTCAAAATGTATTTCTAATAAGAAAAATTACCGAAAATTACTTTCAATGTTGTTATAACTCCTAAGTAAAAAACTAAATCATGGTTGGAACAATTTTAGAGTGAGATATTACTTTGGACATAAGAAGAAAAAGTTGAAAGAAGGAAGAACCCATCTATGGTTGATGGTTATGGCAACCTGTCGTTACGAACTCATGTTTACTGCTGCCTGGTAAGTTAGCAAGGCCTTGGCTACAGCTATAGGAAATGTTTCTGTAATTTTTGCTAGAGCTCAATATTACTGAAAAATGTAACACTTCCATAAACAATCACTTCTTATAAGAATGTTGAGAATTTTACTACACTCTCTATACACACACGCGCGCGCTCAAAAACACACACACACATATGTATATATATATATATATATATATATATATATATATATATATATATATAATATATATATATATTATATATATATATATATATATATATACATATTATGAATAATTACTGGTTACTTTTTACCTGATACGCAATTGATTATAATAGCCATAAAATATGAAGTTAATGGATTCTGGAAGGTATTTTCAATAAATGATCAAAGTACCATGTATCCCATTTCGTAATTCTGTCGAGAGTCATTATTGCCGGGAAAAAAATTCTTACTACATAAGAAAAGTTCTCTCTCATTCTTAGCGAAAGCTGCATTACTTCTATAATGTGATTTAAAGTGTTACTTATAGCAGTAATCTGCTATGGTTTTAAGGCTATCTTTAAACATTGTCTGGAAAACCTAGACCCCTTTATTTGTGCCGTGCATCTCGAACCTAAAGCCATTACATTGGAAAAACTTCTTCGTTTCGGAGAGGCAAAACTTATTTTGGTGAGCTTTATGATGTGTACAGACATAGAATTCTTAACGTCTAAATCAATCTAATTAAGTTTTCTGTCTCCGGGAAAATCTCTTTCGATTGAGAACGAAGTGTAATGTTCCTCCTTCGGATGAAAGACTAACGCTTTGCTTTCTTCTTTTCTTTGTGCTTGTTGCAGAAATTCTGGAGGAGGGAAATGGTACTGATATAATGATGCTTCCACAACAATAACAATAACAATGACCTTTAAAAGGAAGCCTTGAGCAAGGATACAAACCGGAGGTGAGGAGGAAAAGTAGCTAATATTCTAAAAGAGGTTATTATAACAACTCGTTTTTCTCATGGCAAGCAGCTGCCACGTCTCAAATGTTTAATCCTGTAAAATTGCCTGTTATGAACTGAAAGAGTGTTCCCCAGGTGTAATTTTTCCACTCTCATTTCTTACATTTCTTCAGGGCTTAATTCCAGTCTTTTACAATTATAATTCTCATTTTATTTTACGTACTTTCTTCCTTCCTTTACAGAAGCCTGTGCAGACTAAAGCCTATGATTTAAATTTTATGAAATTAATTATATAACAAAATAATGCTGCAAAAAATATATATTTTGATTTTTAGTGTCTATGGGACTGCAGTGGAAAAGTAAATGTCTGATTTTACTTAATATTAAACTAGGGTCGATTTTCATTCCAGTGTGCCTCCATCAATATGTAATCATACCTAAAACAGCTCTTTGTCTGTCAATATATTTAGAAGTGACACACGTATACGTTTTTAATCACATAACTGCGGAGTTTGTAACAACGATAGGAAATGTACGAACTATAGTTACTGTCAGGTGGGATGCAGTCTAGATTTATAAACTTCTGATTTCAACCAGAATATCTATATTTATATAAGCCTGAATATAAAATCACACTTAAGGCCTATTGAGTCCATTAGAATGAAATAAAAATACTTTTTTAATGAAAGGCAAAGTTCTGGAAGCTAGGGCTAGGGTTTACGAAAATTGAAGGAAGAAAAATATAATTTGCATTATCGGTTTCATAAATTCTTATTCCATTTTTTTATACAAAGTAGCAAAACACAGAATAATCAACGTAAAATATATTGGTTTATAAAAAGTTACTTTAAAGTTTGGCTATGCAAACTAATTTCTAATTTTATTTATTCATTTATTTTTTTCAAAGTGGTAATGAAGTAACAAAATTCAAACCCTTCCTTATGCAACGCCTTGTAGATGCCACAAAATAAATTTGACTAAAGACCGTACTTCCAAGAAAACAATTTTTTCGTGTAAGAATACTGGGATAGCAGTTACCTCAGCGATTAGATTGCGTATTTAAAGATGACTACTTTTTTTTTTTAGGTAAAACCAACATTAAAAAGTAGTGGAAATCAAATTTAATTTGCCTCCGCGGTAACTGAACAGCGGATAAAATTGTTTAGATATCTAATTCTCGAGATTTATTTTATCACATGCACTGGCAACAGCATAACCTCCAACTCCGTCGGTTGAGGTATGAAACAACCACAAGTATCGTGAATTATTATCGGAGGAACTCACTCTATCGTACTGATTTATAGTTATTTCTCTTCCTGGAATACGGGGCGGTGATTGGGAGCAAATGATTCCATGGCAGGTGAGAACAATGGGTGAATTGCGCTGGTTGATTGGTTTTCCGTTCGTGTGGAGGTCGTTAGTTATATTGTATTAGAGTGAATATGATTGATGATCATCCATTTAATATCTTGAGTTCAGTTTATTTATTCACCCGCTGTCTATGTTGTAAAAAAAAATGAAATACAAAAAATAGTTTGTAACTCTTTCAACAAAGGTTTTGTCTTGATATGTATCTATTTATTGAACTGTATCAATTCATTTTCTCGGAAATTAAGAATGGATTAAAACGAAATTTTGCGACGTGGTCACGGGCCAAAGGGAGAGTTGCGGTGGGTTTTAATTACATCAAAGTTTTGATTCCCCATTATTAAGAGATGAATTATTTTTTGTTCAATTAGATAAGAAAAGGACGACCAGAATGTTAGCAACAGATATCATCGATGAATCTGATTCCAGTATGCTACTACATGTTAAGAAGAGTCATGATTCCATTAGACTGTAGCCTACAGGCTGCTAAACAAAATTAATCTCCCGCATCAAGAGTACTCACAAGCCACCTGCACATTTGTAAGGTTATATGGTGGTGCATATTGCCCAGAGCTCGACTTTATTAAAAGCCGTTGCAAAATCCGCAGCAGGAAAGATCATCTAGTAGAGTTCATTTTCTACGCATGTTTATTTCATTCGATCTAGGTTTTTTCCTTGGCGATTATATCCTAACTGCAGGAGCTTCTTTCTAAGAGGGGTAAAACACTAATCGGCGATGGTCACAGTAAGGAATTAATCCTGATACTTATGACGATATTCGGAAAATAACAAGTAAAGAGAGAGAGGGCATCAATTAGCTGACCAAAGAAGACTGTGAATGTAAATCAATAGTCGATAAATCACATTTGCGACAAAATCTATTTCCTCCTGGAATTGTTTGAGAGCCTTCTGCCTTCGAAAGCTTCGGATTAAGCCTTGCACGAAAAAATTAAATAAAAATAAACCAGTACATCAATAAAATAAAATAGAAATAAAATGAAAAAGAGATAAATTTAACGCCCTCCTCATCATCAAACTGGAGGAGAGCCAGAATGTAGTTGTAAATGATTATACACTGGAAGCCTTTCCGTGAAAATATTCAACATTCACACTTTCAGGTTTTCTCAAATGGAAGTAGTTAAGGGAAAAAAAACTGTTAATACGGATAATAACAATGCTGGAAAAAAGCCACTATAGATAATTTCCCAATGAGAACTGAAGTCCATTAAAGAAATCAAAATAGATTTAATTATATTGTCCTAGATAAAGGCAAAATGGTTACCATTAAGAATTATTTGACTTGAGCATTCATTTGAATAAAGAAAAAAAAATCAATTGTAGTTTACTCATTTCATGTTTACAGCAGTTACAGGTGTGCCACCTATAGGAAATTAGAAGTCCTTGAGTCTGCATTTCCAAGGAAACTGTTTTTAACCAAAGCAAAATATCAAGACGCAGTGAAAATTCATCTGAGAATATCTGGATATCATTCATAATACCGATGCCATGTTGTATCTCGGTCATTCCAATACTCTGACATATCATAAGTGGAATTCTCTTGTTGTCTAGTAACCTGTGTAGTATAGCTTTACTGATATGAGTTATTACATCGAATTCCTGATCAGCGCACTCTCTGGTTTTCATAGCATAAAGGTATTTCCGTCGTTGGTTTTCGTAGCCATGCAGGGGCCATATATTTGTTTCTGAGAAAGCTGCGAATAGAAGAATTAGTCTGATTATTTCATCTTAATAAAAGTGGTGGTATTGTTGGTGAAGTTTTGAAGCTCAAAGCAATAAGAGAAGCAAAATAAAACTGAGACCACAGCTATTTGGAAAATAGCGCGAACTTCCATTCCAGGATACGATATTCAATTCGAGACCCAAGAGAATTTCTCTCTCTCTCTCTCTCTCTCTCGTTCTCTCTCCTCTCTCATCGTCTCTCTCTTCTCTCTCTCTCTCTCTCTCTCTCTCTCTCAGTGGCTCTACATAATTTACTCGGGTTGTCTGTTACTATGTCCAATGAGGCAATGTTTTTCTTATACCGAAATGAAAAGAATTTAGCATATCCAGGGATTAATAGACGTATTATGAAATACAAAAAAATACTTTTTATTTTTACGTTGCTGATGTAGTGCAGCTATTTCATTCGTTCTTGGTGAACGTGTAGTATCTTAAAATGAAAACAAAATCAGGAAGAAAAGGAAACTCGGTGTTGATCAGTGGCTTTCGTGTTAGGCCGTTAGACGGAGACGGAGACGCAGTTGAATATTCATGGAAATGTTTATTCCCTTGAAATGCCTTAATATCCGGGTTATTGAAAAGAGATTATTAATCTGTAGGCCTACTTTCCTGAGTTTTATTTAAGCGTGACTATATTGTCTCTTAAAAAGAAAAGTTGAAAATGACCAAATTGATAATCATCCATACTCGAGTTAAGTCTTTATAGTGAGAAGCCTGAATGAGTGGAACGATTGTATTAAGCTGTAAAATGTATTTTACTCGTCAGAGAGCCATTGTCATCATAGCGTTTTTTGCTTTTTCTAGAAAAAGTAACACGAGTAACTACCATACTAAAGGTGGCAATGAGGATAGGTTGTGGAAAATGGTGATTTCGTTCACAATAAGATAAAAAATATGTTTAGTTGCATATGTATGTGCGTGAGAGAGAGAGAGAGAGAGAGAGAGAGAGAGAGAGAGAGATTATCAAGTGTTACATGAATATGCTACCGCTGATGCGAACATTTTTATTTCAAATATCATTATTCTATAAACAGTTTATCTTTGCTGAATAAATCGGCATAATCTCAACAGTACTTAATCATCTCGTTTTTCTTGTGTGCTTTTGACATCCAACTCGTAAGACTAAATAGGATCCTAAATCTAACTTCGTTCAGATAAAGCATTATACATTTTATTCAAATTAGTAAGGTAAAAAATAGGAGTGAGAAAGTGAAATGGAAAATAAATTGAATTTCGCAGCCCACTATTGCATTCAGATTTTTATAACTGAGACGGCATCAAAGCTTCGAGAATAATCTATTTAGCAAGGATTTACTATGTGCAAAACAAATTCATTCTCTTTGCCTCTCCTTTGGAATTATTCATACAAAGTAGTATCTAATGCAGCCTAGGACGACGGAATTTCATAAGCAATATAAGAGCATATCTCTCTCAATATTGACAATTTTCATTTTCCTCTTTACCCGAAAATTTTATATAGATAATTTATTATTAGGTAGAGATCAGAACTGTATCTAATTCCTAATAATTCAACAACAACATAAAAGTAGCAATCGCAGACTTAATTACACTTTCTTTCAAAAATTAATTTATTAAAAATTAAATTTCTTTTTTTTCTTACGTGAAAAGACAGTGTCGGTGTTAATTTTAGAACCATTGTTTGCCAACTGCGTTTTGACACAATTACAATATCCATGTATTAATAATGGAATTGCAGTGATTTGGAACGAAAATCGTTGATAACAGGGAAAAATGATTTGCAATTAGCTTCGGGTAAAGTTACCCAGGCCACTGACCATGGCATGGTAAATAGTGTGCCAGACTTCGTGTATAATAATGAATCTAATAATCATAGGACACCGTTCCCAGAATATCTAAGCAGTAATGCTGAAATATTTTTTATTATAATCGAATTTTATTTTCAAAGAAAAAAAGTTTCTCCAAAGAATTTTTTTATATAAATTTTATATATGTTTTTATAATATAGTGTATATAGTAGTCAGATACGAAAATGAAATCCTCAGGCTTGTTAGCATAATATATATATTATATATATATATATATCTATATATATATATATATATATATATATATTATATATATATATATATATATATATATATATATATATATATATATATATATATATATATATATATATATATATATATATATATAATATATATATTCCTTTTTCATTTTACTGAACTTCAGTAAGAGAGCTATAGATCACAATTACCATTTTCATCAATTTAAGGAAAATCCAAAATACATAATTAGATCATAATAAAAACTCTATAGGTGCACATGTTCAGCATCATAGGCTGCCAACCAATGTTTCACTGCGAACCTCGGAGAAAGTGCGACGTGCGAGACATAAGGCAAACACGAGGCAAAAAGTCACCCTCTTGATATAGTACCAGTATATGTATCAGATTACCCTTTATTTAATTATGTAGAGGCATTTCATATTCATATGTTTTACTCGTGTATAATTGTATGTTTGCCTCTGTGAAGAAACACGGTAGCCCATATTTAATCCATTTTCTCTACCTGTCATTGGATGGGACTACATTGCAGCCCACAAGGTTTATGACGCATGAATTTTGGATGAATTAGTTAGTTGTAACCTGAACTATGCTTCTACTCACACTTCTCTCTCATGCTGGTGGCCCCAGAGTGACTTGAAGAGGCCGACGCAGAGATACCGACCACACCAATGAACCCTACACCATCAACAAGAGTCTTGCAATCGCAATCGCCTTCATCTGATTGTCACCCTTCACTCTTCCCCAGCCAGAAGCGTGGTTATTTTTAGGGTGGAAACTCCATCTACTATTTACCTTTGAATCCTGCATCAGAAGAATATATATGATCAGGATAAAATACACAAACGTTTTCTTAAAAGTAATCACCTTCTAGTATCATTATTAACGCCTTGTACTCTTTTAGCGACCATTATTTATTTTTCATTTTAATGGATCTATTTATTGTCGATCAGACCGACAGTGCTTGATAAAATCATATAGGTTTCTTTTAAAACTTTCTTCCCATAATATATGAAATACATATCAGGGAAATATTATTATTATTATTATTTTGTTTTCTTTTGCTCTATCATAGTCCTCTAATTCGACTGGGTGGTATTTACAGTGTGGGGTTCCGGGTTGCATCCTGCCTCCTTAGGAGTCCATAATTTTTCTTACTATGTGCGCCGTTCCTAGGATCACACTCTTCTCCATGAGTCCTGGAGCTGCTTCAGCCTCTAGTTTTTCCAGATTCCTTTTCAGGGATCTTGGGATCGTGCCTAGTGTTCCTATGATTATGGGTACAATTTCCACTGGCATATCCCATATCCTTCTTATTTCTATTTTCAGGAATTGATGCTTATCAATATTTTTCCCTTTCTTTCTCTTCAACTCTGGTGTCCCATGGTATTGCGACATCAATCAGTGATACTTTCTTCTTGAATTTGTCAATCAACGTCACGTCTGGTCTATTTGCAATTATCACCCTATCTGTTCTGATACCATAGTCCCAGAGGATCTTTGCCTGGTCGTTTTCTATCACTCCTTCAGGTTGGTGTTCGTACCACTTATTACTGCAAGGTAGCTGGTGTTTCTTGCACAGGCTCCAGTGGAGGGCTTTTGCTACTGAATCATGCCTCTTTTTGCACTGGTTCTGTTCAAGTGCCGGACATTCGCTTGCTATGTGGTTTATGGTTTCATTTTTCGTATTGCACTTCCTACATATGGGAGAGATGTTATTTCCATCTATCGTTCTTTGCACATATCTGGTTTTTAGGGCCTGATCTTGTGCCGCTGTTATCATTCCTTCAGCTTCCTTCTTGAGCTCTCCCCTCAGTAGCCATTGCCACGCGTCATCGCTGGCTAGTTCTTTAGTCTGTCTCATGTATTGTTCGTTCATTGGTTTGTTATGCCATTCCTCTGTTCTGCTTGGCTTTCTCCTGTCTCTGTATATTTCTGGGTCTTCGTCTACTTTTATCAGTCCTTCTTCCCATGCACTCTTGAGGCACTCGTCTTCACTGGTTTTCAGATATTGCCCCAGTGCTCTGTTCTCGATGTTGACGCAGTTCTCTATACTTAGTAGTCCTCTCCCTCCTTCCTTTCGTGTTATGTATAGTCTGTCTGTATTCGCTCATGGGTGTAGTGCTTTGTGTATTGTCATATGTTTCCTTGTTTTCTGGTCTATGCTGCGAAGTTCTGCCTTCGTCCATTCCACTATTCCTGCGCTGTATCTGATTACTGGCACCGCCCATGTGTTTATGGCTTTTATCATATTTCCGGCGTTGAGTTTTGACTTGAGTATCGCCTTGAGTCTCTGCATATATTCTTTCCTGATCGTGTCCTTCATCTCTTTATGTTTTATATCCCCTCCTTCCATTATTCCCAGGTATTTGTATCCTGTCTCATCTATGTGTTTGATGTTGCTCCCATCTGGTAGCTTTATCCCTTCAGTCCTTGTTACTTTGCTCTTTTGTATGTTGACTAAGGCACATTTTTCTATTCTAAACTCCATCCTGATGTCCCCAGATACAATCCGTACAGTCTGGATTAGGGTATCTATTTCCTTGATGCTCTTACTATACAGCTTGATGTCGTCCATGAATATCAGATGGTTAATTCTGTTGCCTCTTTTCTTGAGTTGGTGTACCCAACATCCATCTTCTGCAGTACTTTTGTCATGGGAATCATAGCTACTACGAAGAGTGTGGGACAGTGATCGCCCTGGAAGATCCATCTCCTGATATTAACCTCTGCTAGTCTTATTCCAGAGCTTGTAAGTATTGTATTCCAGTTGCGCATTGTATTTTTGAGGAAGCTGATGGTGTTTTCCTCTGCCCCATATATTTTCAGGCATTCTATTAGCCATGTGTGTGGTACCATGTCGAAGGCTTTCTTATAGTCTATCCATTATTATTATTATTATTATTATTATTATTATTATTATTATTATTATTGCATTAACTTACAAATTTTAAACATGCAATCCAACATGATAAATGGAAAAAAAAGATTGAAAAATATGTATGAACGGTGTATAAACCAATGAATAAATAAAATGGGAAACCTCTATTAATTTACAAAAGAAAGTAAATAATCTGGGACTGTATCTTTAAACCAAGGGAACTCGAACCCTAGTTTAGAAGAGGAGTAAATTTGTGAAGTTTCCATGCACTTGGTCAATTGTAGCGTCGAATCTTTTTTTCGCCAAAGGTGTCGCAAATTTCATCAGAGATCAAACATAATTATGCACAAAATCTGCAAGTCAAATGTCATCAGAAAGTTTTGCTCCCCAACGGAAGGATTTCATGGTGTATTTTACACGCTTAGATTTATGTAATATGTGATTAAACTGTAAAACTGCCTTCAGTTCTGGTGTTTGTTTCATGAATATAATTATATTTTAAGCTATTAAAAGAACACATTAACCAGAGTCTGTCTTAGATATCAGTGTTATTTATACTGGAACCTCAAATAACTAAGACGACAAGAATCCGCTCCGAAAACATTCTTCGAAGTACAATCTGAGCTTTGTACCCCAAGAAATACGAAATAGTAAAAATAAATTACATAAATAGGATGTAATTTATTTGCAATATTATATTTCTGAAATGTAAATTGGGAATTGATGATGTTTTCCCCGTACATTTATTAATTAGTAACATTAATAAATTTCGATGAACTCTGGCTAACAACGATGAAGATAATTACTAAATGACCTTTTAGCTACTAAAATAATTTGAAAAATTTCATTTGCAAATTTACAATATAGTTTTCCAAAGTAAACAGATTGGGAGAAATATGAGCAAAAGAAAAAACATTAAACAAACAAACAAACATTTGCGGATATATTCTGATTCATTTGATTATTAAGAGTGCAGTCGTTCTACCTTGAATTGTAGAATCATATGAATATACAGCTGTAAATATTCCTTTGTGGAAGTCTCCTTTCATTTGAGATCAAGAATAAAAGCACAGAATAAATAATTTTGAGAAATAGCTGCTGGTATTTCATTCACACCAAAATTATTCCAAACAGGTAGCTATACTTGGCTATGTAAAAGCTCATCTGATGGGTATCCAAAATTTTCAACAGATGGATTAGCCCTACGAAAGCGGTGCAAAAAAACGCAGAAACATTTGAATCGGACCCCTTATCACCCCCGCATTGTATCATGACATCGAAAACTATATGTTAAGTTAGAGTTCTATTTCGTTAGTCAAAGATGCATAAAACGAACATAAGCATGAGTTATGACCATATACTTATTATATTCAAATGAGCATTTACCACACATTAACGATATAGAAATGATTATACTAATTTAACATTTGTCTTAATTAAGAAAACGAATTATTTATTTTCATATCTTTTTTATGGGGCCAGCGGTGAAGTGCTAAAACAGTCTTTCACCTTAGCCATAATTTGTTGGTTTTCATCAGACTCGACATTTAAGCGCATGAACAAAAATTTCAGCTATTTATATGTTTAAGATTACTTACCTTTGATATGGAATGCAGCTGACATGTTTGTATCAATAATTTGGTACCTACTCCATCTGTCAGAAATATTGGAAATCCATCCAACACCTTTATAAATCTTCTTATCATATATACATTAAAATGGATGTATATGTGTGGGTGTATGTTCCACATACACTTTTAAATGCATTGAGCACTTTCATTTCAAATAAGCTTGGTACACATACTACATACATGCCATTTGGGAATGCACATTGTGTGGTTAAGGCATCACTGGCACCAAAGGGGGGTTGTGGGAAGGAACGAAATGTAAAGCTTACAAAAAACTACAGACATTAGTTTCTAATCCATAATTTTCAAGGTCGCTGAGATAAATACCCTTCAAGTTCAGACCCAAAAGGGAGTGGGGTGAGATGGTGGTGGAAAGGGGGTGACACGTAAAATTAATGAAAAACAACAGACATTAGAGTCTAATATCCATAGCTTTTGAGATCGCCGATATGAATAGTGACACTCCTGATGCCTGTCAAGTCCAAGTTCAGCCCTGATATAGACGGGGGATGAGTAATGGCTGAGAAGGGGGTTGACATGTAAGAATAACCAAAAACTACAGATATTGGTGTTTAATCCATAGCTTTCGAGGTTGCTGAAAAGACTAGTGATTCTCTCGATGCCCTTGGAGTCCAAGTTCAGCCCTGAAAGGAAGGGCGTTTGAGATTTGGTGAGAAGGGGATGACATGTAAAGAATTACCAAAAAACGAAAGATAATAGTGTCTAATCCATAGTTTCTGAGGTGGCTAGGAAGAAAAGTGTCCCTCCTAATGCCCCAAGTTCAGCCTGAATGGGGAGGGGTGTGAGAGAGGGTGGGAAGGGGGTAGATTTGTAAGAATAATAAGAAATAAGATATTAGTGTCTGGTCCATAGTTTTTAAGGTTGCTCAGATAAAGCGTGACACTCCTGATTCCCTTTAAGTCCAAGCTTCGCCCTGATAGGAGAGGAGGTGAGAAGTGGTGGGAAAGGGGTAACATGTAAAAAATAATTGAAAACAACAGATATTGGCGTCTAATCCATAGTTTTTGACGTTGCTGATATGAATAAATAAACTCATGAAGCCCTTTTAATCCTAGTTCAGCCCCAATAGGAAGAAGTTACCAGGTAAACAAAAAGATCAAGAATACCATACAAATTCCAGAAACATGTATAGTACTGAGTATATATATTTTACTGCTGATATTTATCAACAATTTTTTTTTCATTGTGAAGGTGTCAAATTTGAATAAACAAAGACTTAAATTTAGAACACTTCCATTAAAATGTTTTTCTATTGCAGACTTAAAATTATGTCTAAAATTTTCATCATATCATCATTTGTTGTGATAATAAATTTAGACGTAATTTTAAGTATGCAATAGAAAAACATATTAATACTACAAGTGATTTTAATCCCAAAAAAACACCTTTCACAATTGGGTCATTATTTAAATTCAAAGACAGAATCTGCTAAGTAATGCAATCCTCAGTTGTTTATGAATATACTTGCCCTAAATGTAATTTAGGCACTTAGGTCGAAAAAAATGAACGATTGCTTAAGGTCAGAGCCTATGCTCAAAAAGGTGTTAGTCATCGTACAGGTTGCAAGTTGTCAAACCCAGAATTTTCTAATATTAGAAATCACAAAAAAAATTGAAATACGAATATCAATAATACTGACTTTTCTGTTTTTGGTCAAACTAGCTGTTTATACGGACTACCTATTTTAGAATCATTATTCGTTAAGCAGGTAGTTCCCAAATTGAACACACACCTCCGTCCAATTGTATCTATCCTGAAATGATTTCTTTGCCGCTTTCCTTTCCCTCTCACGTCATTCCGTTTTCAACTTTTAGTATAGCAGGGGCTTATTTGGAATTGTCTTATTTTATTGTATATTTTTAGTTTGTTAAGACTCCTATAATTATTATTTTCATTCCATATATTTTTTATTTGTTTGTTTTTCTCCTTTACCCTTGAAGATGTAACGATGTTGTCACGAAACGCGTCGGCTAAAAAATTTCACGTTGGATAACCGTTTATCTTCTTGTATATATATATATATATATATATATATATATATATATATATATATATATATATATCTATATATATATATATATAGTATATAGATATATATATATATATATATATATATATCAAAATCAGGCGTCGACTGAAGGAAACAGGTCAATCTACATAGTTCTTTATTCCAACGTTTCGTAATAACATTTATTACATCTTCTGCGAATTTGTCAATTAATTAAAATAATAATATTATAAAACATTATACAAATAAAATGCATAATATTCTAAGTGATCAAACTGAATTTACTGAAATTGGAGTACCTGACTTTTATCATATTATCAAAATGAAGACAAAATAAAAAGGTTTTTACGAACACTAAAAGCTGAGAAAATCTTTGATGAAAACACATATCAAGATTTGTTTGTGACTGGATCATCATATGGAATTCTATATGGGCTGCCCAAAATACATAAGCCCAATACTCCTTTGAGGCCCATTCTGGCATCTTACAATACGCCTAATTATAAATTAGCTAAATTTTTGGTACCCTTACTTGAACCACTAACAAAAAATAATTTTACTCTGAATAACCTGTACCATTTTAAAGACAAAATGTTATCACAAGACTCAGGTTTATTAATGGCCAGTTTAGATGTGGAATCTCTATTCACAAATGTCCCCGTGGAGGAAACAATTGACATCATATTAGATAAATTATTTCCTGAACCCGATTCTGTTTTTAGCAATTTTAACTGGTCTCATTTTAAAATTTTTTTAGAATTAGCAGTGCAGGACACTGCCTTTGTTTTTGATAGTAAACTTTTTAAACAAACAGACGGTGTAGCCATGGGCTCTCCTTTGGGCCCGATATTCGCTAACATCTTCATGTCCTCCCTGGAGGAGCGCATGCTTGATGATTTTCCTCTCAGGTTTCACCCTATTTTTTACGTGAGGTATGTGGATGACACATTCGCATTATTCAAGAGAAACTCTGATATTGACTCTTTCCTAGCGTATGTAATTCCCAACATAACAATATTAAGTTTACGGTCGAAAGAGAGGAAAATAGTCAACTGGCTTATTTAGATGTACTCGTTACACGAGAGAATGGTTCTTTTAACACTTCTGTTTTTAGGAAGAAAACTTTTACAGATCTAGGATCTAATTATTACAGCTCATGTTTTTATAATTTTAAGCTTAATTCATTGTTAACTCTTATACATAGGGCATTTTTTATTACATCAAACTGGCATTCCTTCACTTAGGAAATAAATTACCTATTGGAATATTTTAAAAATAATTGATTCCCTCAAAAGCTATTTTATAAGAGGCTTCGGAGTTTTCTTATTAAGCAGTTTTTTTTAACAATACGAAAACATTTATCACAGTACCAAAGTTAGTCATTTATGCAAAATTTCTATTTTTACATGATGACTCCTTCAGAAAAAGGTTTACCCAGATTATGGAAAAACATTATGGTGCAGTCAGTATTAAACTAATACCAAAAAATCCATTAACAATTGGGTCTTTCTTTAAATATAAAGATCGATTGAGTCCCTTCTTTACCTCAAGTGTAGTATATAAATATACTTGCCCAAAGTGTAACTCTGGGATTTACGTGGGATCTACGAAGAGGTTACTGAAGGTCAGAATCGATTCTCATCGTGGAATAAGTTTCCGAACAGGAAGTAGGCTCTCCAACCTTGAACATTCAAATATCAGGAACCATGCAAAAATCTGCAAAACACAAATCGAAAGAGACGATTTTTGCATCATAGGGCAAACACCAAACCCCCAAGAATTACCCATTTTAGAGTCGTTACTCATTAAACAGCTGGTTCCCAAGTTGAATACACGAACCTCCTCCATCCAACTGTACCTTAGTTAACGTGTCTCCTTTTTTTGTTGTCTCCTATCATTCAGTCTTCCTCTCTCTTAACTTAAGGTTGGTTGGTAGATCCAGCTTTTAAATAATAATTTTCTGTAATTGTATATTTTAGTAAATTTTAGTCTTTTTACGATTTTTTTAATTTTTAGTAAATTTAAGATTGTTTTATAATATTATTATTTTAATTAATTGACAGATTCCCAGAAGATGTAATAAATGTTATTACGAAACGTTGGAATAAAGAACTATGTAGATTGGCCTGTTTCCTTCAGTCGACGCCTGATTTGATGTATTCCTTGGTCGTCACCTGCCTGCCCCTTGGTTGTGTGTATGTGTATATGTATATGTATATGTATATGTATGTAGTATGTATGTATGTATATATATAATATATAATATATATATATATATATATATATATATATATATATATATATATATAGAAAAAAAAAAAAATAATATATATATATATCCCACCCCCATCAGCCCATTTTTTACGTTATCTATTTTTTGATACGTATATATGATTTTAATGATCACAGTGGCCTTGTAACTTCTCGATTTCTCTACCGTTTTTGAATACGTTTATCAGTTCTGATTATTTTTTTCTTTTATCTTAAAACTAATTTCCAAAGAAGAAAAAGATTACTTTCATCTTTACTTCATCTCCTTTCATATTATAAGTCAATTTGTTGTAAAACTTCAATATCAAATATACTCTTCATATTGGGGCACCTCTATGAAAAACATTTTTGGTAGCAATAGGTAATTTGGAGCTATGGAAACCAACCTCTCTCTCTCTCTCTCTCTCTCTCTCTCTCTCTCGTTTGCCTTCTTTTTCCACCACATATGTATGATAGCCATTCCCACTACCTTCCAGAATCCAGACAGATATTCGGTAATGATTGCCTTCAACAAATATATTAATCGTACTACCATATCTACTATTGAGATTGGAGAGAGAGAGAGAGAGAGAGAGAGAGAGAGAGAGAGAGAGAGAGAGAGAGAGAGAGAGAGAGAGAGAGAGAGGAGGAGGATGAGCAGGAGGGCGCCGGGTTGTCTGGAGGTTTTAATAATCATTTACAGCAAAATAAACCTAATGTGAAACTTGCACAACCATCTCATAAGCCTCATTAAAAACGCGATATCTAGTTGTTATAGTAAATCAAATATGCCCTCATTGAGAGAGATAAGACAATTCACATTCATATCTTCTTTTCAGAGTAAGGAAAGCTACTCTTACCACTTACATTTATTCTGATCTCGTTTACATTATAAGTCAGGTTCATATACATATTAATATATATTATTTCCGTTCAAAATCAATATCCAGTCAATTAATGTTTTTTTATTATTATTATTTTCTTTTTACTGATATGAACAAACGTAAACAAATATAGATTGTTTAGATTTTTTTTTTTTTACAGAATTACTACTTGGACTATCCGCTAGAGCATCGCCCACGTATAGATATCATTGTTTACGCCTCTAAAATATCCATCAAAATCATCCGCAAAATAAGCGAAAGTAAAATTGAAGATATAATCGTCAAAACATGTGCAAGGACCCCAGTGAAGAGAAAACTGATTCCAACATGTTTCAGTTCTTATTGCACAGATTGTGAGAAGACGCCATCCGTAACTAATATTGGAAAACTGTCTTAATGCTTTGTCCTTATTGCCTTCAGAACTCGCGTGACAAACGCATTTCTTGCTAAGCTTTCCTGGAATTAGCAAGTGGGGCAGGAGTGCAACTGGGCACGTAGGGAGAAAAATTATGATGCAATTTATATATATATATATATATAATATATATATATATATATATATATATATATATATATATACATATATACATATATCTATATATATATATATATATATATATAGTATATATATATATATATATATATATATATATATATATATATATATATATATATATATATATATGACTGGTAAAAATTTTCTGTTACAACAAAATTCCATCTAATTAAAGGAGCTGTCTCTCTAGTCTAGTCAAATAGGTGATGAATGAGAAAAGTTACAGAAAAGGCAGTATTTATGCCAAGAGATCCATCCACAGGTAGCTGTTTAAACTTGTCACCCCAGTATATTATTTATCTTTGATGTTGCTAAGTGTTGGTTGAAGGAAGACTTTATCTATGATATCTGAGTTCCAAGCACCCCTAGAGATGTTCATTACCTGCCTCTGTTTCATCAAGGCCAACTCTATCATCTGGCTCTCATACCATCATTTGCTGCTATAAATTATATGTGACAAATTCCAGTTTATTCTGCTGTTATGGTTATTTATATGGTTAAAATAGCTGAGCTCTGTTGTATTAATCTCTTAGGGAAGTGATTTTCCTGTAAAGCCATTGTAAGACTGGTCATAGTCCAGGCATGGGATTTCATATACTCTTGTGTCTTTGGAGACTGGCTTTTGTTGGATGTTAATCAGGGATTTAGCTAGGGTATTTAGGTCGGTAAACGAAAAAGGATTATATTTTCTGAGAGTCTCTGTCACCGTCTTAATCCTGTCCAGGAGTAGGATTCTTATTTTTTGTTGACTGTCTCTCTGGTCTTGTCTTGAAGGGGTAAGTGGAAAATTACATTTGCTTTATGAATCTCTCTCAATTATATGGTCAGGATACCTTATAGGTGAAAGCCCTTACGAATTAGTTCAAATTCCATTTCCAGGAAATCTGGGGAAAAATTGGTTGCTCCACTCCTACTCCTATCTTGATAGAAATGTCATGATAACTATAATAGTTAATGTATGAAAGTGAGAAAGTTTGTTTTCTGTGTATGGTAAATTCGTATTCTGTCGTGTCTCTAATAATCGAAACATCAAGAAAAGAAATTTTGTTGTGTTTCCCATTCAATTTTAATTTTAATGCTGAAATTGCCCAACCTATTACCCCAAAATGTTAGAAGCCATCTACATATCTCATCCACAGCATGATTTTGGGTTTTATTGCATTTATTACTATAGTTTTAAAGTATTCCATGTACAGTTGGC
Source organism: Macrobrachium nipponense (assembly GCF_015104395.2). Classification (NCBI taxonomy): domain Eukaryota; kingdom Metazoa; phylum Arthropoda; class Malacostraca; order Decapoda; family Palaemonidae; genus Macrobrachium; species Macrobrachium nipponense. The sequence continues at coordinate 5,428,217 of NC_087220.1, forward strand.
TAAAACAGGACTTAAAGGGCTAGTCATGCTACATCCGAATTTTTGCTTACAGAATGACTCCCAGACTGAAAGTACGTTATTAGATACACATCATTCAACTAACTTAATCCTTTTGTCAAGAGCCAGTGGAAAATGATCTTAATAGCGGGCTAATTCTTCCCTCAAAAAATCAAAATATGGGTATGTTACGTCGATATATCAACCTAAATGCATATTCCGTATGTTTGTGATATAATTCAAAAGAATGCGTTCATTGCTATACTAATATTTTGACCATAATTGAATATGAAAACCATTGTTTATTTACTCTTTACTATTAAGTAATGGTTAAACGTTTAGTTTATTAAGGAAATGGCTATTTATGGAAGATTTAGTAGAAATACTGTTATTTAAATTTTGAGAAAAAATTTTTACTGTTTTTTTTCAGTTCAGTATACTTTTGTGAGATATTAATATCATTGTTTAATATCACAAAGGCAAAGTTGGCATTCACAAACAAACCCCAAATTGTGAACCCTGTCGCTGTTTGTTTCTCAGTTAAATTATTAAGAGCTAAGATGTAATAAATCACTCAAGGATAAAAGCATTTTAGGAAAAGAATCGAATGTATCACGTAAGACTGACTTTTTTCTAAACTGACTTCAGATAACGATCCTCCGATATCGAAATTCCCTTGAAATGGTTTCAATAATTCGAAAATAGAACAGCCATTTGCCGAAGATTATATTTCGGACCTTTTAAATCGCATCCCCAAAATGAGCAAAGCTTCTGACAACCGAATTTTAACAAGGTACCAGAGATCGCTCACCATTTTCTAAAATTTCTCTATCATCAACTCCGTTTACGTTTTCAAATAATTACTTCAAGAATCCGGTCATAACTGGGGAGAAGTGGAATTAGAAAAAGAGAATGAAAGACTGTGTTTGTGTTTGTGCGGTGCTTGGTATATATTTCATGCTCCTGTCAAAACGGTCTAATAGTGGTAAACTAACTATCCTCTCTCTCTCTCTCTCTCTCTCTCTCTCTCTCTCTCTTCAGTTCTCGAAACGGAAGATGAGGGTCGTTCTATATGCTTTGTCTAAAGTCTAAAATGCCCTTGCTAGACAGTCGTTCGTGAACCGTTATTGTTCCCAGATAGGATGGAGAGAGAGTACGGCAAACTACAACGAATGAAAAAGAAAACACAGGCGTTGAGTTGAATGTTCCTTACTCCGTCAAATTGTACGTATACCATCAAGACGAGAACCTTGAATTACTCTCTCTCTCTCTCTCTCTCTCTCTGAATTCTTGCATAATATACAAAGGGATGCAAAGCCGATCAGAAGCGATCGGTTAAGCAAAGGAGATATAAAACACGAAATTCAAGTCTTCATAGAATAGTAATGGGAGAAATAAATTCATAGCGACTGAAGAGAACATCACTTCAAGCAGAATTGCAAACCATGTAATATTATTTACGCTAGAAAACGTCGAATCTCTATTTCCCAGTTTTATTATTGCCAATATTACTCGGTAACGTAGTTGTTTTTTGTCATCATTTTGCTATATTATTTGTGAAGACAGAAGGTGACAGGTATACTTAGATGGAAAAGATACAGTGTATTTCTACTTGGTTTTATTCAGCTTCGTTTATTTATTAATTTATTCATTCATTTATTTATTTATTTATTTGTGTATATTGCTTTTTGACTGAGACTTTTTTTCTATTTAGGGATCAGAGCTTTATTTTCTAAGATCTGTGAATATTTTATGTTTTCCTTTTTAAGAATCTTTCAACAACAGAATTTTTTTTTTAAGTTTTGGGGTAAAGCGTTTCTATTTAATTCGTTCTGTAAAAACTTGAAGAACATCCAGTATTCTCAGCCAAGCATCATTACTAGCGAATGGCTATTGCATTAATAATTCAGATAATGAAGATAAAACAAGTTTGAATCACATTAAAATGTCGAATCATTAGTTCATTGCTCAGCTAAATTAAGAATTAAGTATTGTGGTTATAATCAATTTGTTAAAAGAGAAAAATCGTGAATACTCACTAGTCCTCTAGTTAATTGTTAGCCCTGCTACAACAAGAAACTAACCAATCGGGTCTCTTGAAGACTACACACGAGATAGGTTTTAATCGTAATTGCTAACATAATTTGATATTACTATTTCTCGAAATCAACTGTTCATAATACATTATGTTACGTATGAGCCCGGCCTTGAAAAGACTCCAATACATAAACATGAGTAATTGAGGGAAAAAAATAGTGAATTGCTTGAACTTACCGTAAAAATGATTCATAGTGATAATTTACTCTAGAGGAAAGGTCGCCAGAAACTCAGCTAATTACTTTACAGCTATTTATTTACAAGAGGCTGCTTAACAGCCAAGGTTAAGTAAATACAACTGGTCCCCACATGGACTAATATCTCTCAAGTGAATGATTGCTGGCGCAAAATGTGATTCACGTAACAAAGCTGGGTTTCGATATCTTGCGGTAATGCAACACTTGCGGGCGGACAGACTTGACACGTGACTCAGGGGATCTGGAAAAAGATCCCAGATTAGTCAAGATAAAAGAAAAAAGGATTTCTTGCACAAATTACGATTATTCAGTTCTCTAACACTGGGGCAAAGGAACTCTAATGTTTCACTGAGGTATGCACTGAAGACTTCATTGGTCTGGGACGATCACACAAGGGAAACATCCGGCCATGAGGCAGTGAGAAACAAATGGATATTCAATGGAGTAGAAGTTTGATTTATGAAAATTAGGAGGGAAGGAACTGGCAATATGCTTTTTCACAAGACGTACCTGGATGCCATGATCTGTGTGGACCTTTGTAGAAAATGTTGCGTCCGCTTTGTCTCAGGTCTGGGTCTCTTGGCGCGCCAGTAGCGCCGTAAGGCTTAAGTGTGGGAGGCTGGCTGGCTGGACATCCGTCCGAGGTCACGACTGGAGAACGACTGGGGACGTGGGCATGTGTTTTCCCTGGGTGTTGGGGGTCAGCTTAACCCCCCCCACGAGCAGGGCAATCCTGGAAACAGAACATACAGCCAGCAGAGGGTTCACAGGAAAAAGAGCTTAAGATATAGGCCTAAGAAGTACCAGTCTGCCTACATCCTTCCCTTTGAGATACATCCCTAAAGCTGACAAGAGTCTATTTTCCCCCAACTTAGGAACTCCCTATCTCTGGCTGGCATGTTTTGGTTTCCCGCCTAAAAATCAGCTGATATTTGGAGGAATATGGCTGCCGTTTTACAAATCAAAATAATTACTTGACTGCTGGGTAGACGAAAGAGATCAATAAACGTAGCAGCTCCCCCTGTTAAGAAGGCATTCACTCCCTTTCGGGCGTGAAGGCCTTGGCTTAAATAAGTTGATCATCTTGACTACCCAGTTCTCCTACTCTAACGGAAGTTTTTAGAGCAGCGATACAGCTAACTATAGGGGCCTACCTAACTTATAGGTGGAGATGCTAAGTGTAATAACTTATTAGATTAATGTAGTTTAGCCTAAGTAAGAACTACTGGTTGTCTGTGACGACAATCTACTCTACCCCTAGATAAGGTTACTTGAACATTCTACTTGCTACTACCCTAATGCCCTGGTACTAAATCATTAGCCTAACCTACTCATTACAGTTAATTGGAGACGCAATCATTCCAGAGTGTGGTACGCACAGCAGCGGTTCGGCAACCGAATTGTTAAAATACATTAGATGAGGTAATGATGCGTGAGAATGATGAGGGGTTAGTAGATCAGGATGGAAATGTAATGAGGTAATTATATTTAAGTGAGGTTTAGTATTACAATTGCTAGGGGTTAGAGGGTTAGTTTTCTGGCAGAGATCAGGCTGGCTACCTTCTCTGGGTAGGTGCCAGGATCATTCTGCCAATGAATGTGACACTGTACCTCGGGCACAGGTGCCAAGGAGAGCATGTGGCTCTTTGGTTAGTGTGTTAATGATTTGTTACGTCCCTTCTTCTTCTTCTTATTCCTCCAGGACCTGGCTATACCAGTCCTAGGAGTAGACGGAGGAACCGACTCTGGGATAAGGCCAGAAACGCCATCAGGAGCAGAGGCAGTGGTAGCCTGAGGGATCTCAGGAGAACACCCTACTTCGGTTTCTGCAGCAACCATCATAGAGGTGTAACCTACTGCAGGGGAGGCCCTCACTTCGGCTGCTGCGACAACTGTCGTAAGGGGAAAATTCCAGGCTGACTCCTGGTCGGGCATTTCCTGATTTTCCAGAGGAGGTATGAAGGTAAGGTCTGCCGGAGGTTCATCCTCGGGCGACAGAGGTGAGGGTGAAGAATGATGGACTGGAGATTGGCCATGGGCTGCGGTAAGCTCCATGCCTGTTGGAGGATCTCCTGTAGGAGGATCCTTGATTAGGTTAGGGCCAGGCGCAGAGGTCAAGTTCGGTGGTGGCTCTACATCCAGGCTGGACGGAGCTTGGCACTGCTCAGTGCTGCTAAATGGCACTGGCAAAGAGTTGAGGTCGACTGGACCTGTGGCGGGTACCGGACGTGCAATACCTCTCAGCGTGCCCTTGGTAATGGGAGACAGAGGCTCCTGTCTCTTTTGGAAGGCTAAGCCTTGTGGAACATGGACAGTGTCCACTGCTGGTAGTCGGCTAGGGCACCTAGGCCAATTCGTGGAGTGCCCTAGTACGTTGCAGGTTTTGCAACGGAACTGTTAATGATCAATCTCCCTCCTTGGTAACGGGGGAGACTGTTGGAGGCCGTACTTCCGGGAGGAAGTAGGTCGTGGGTGGCTCCTTGCTTTGGAGTGATTTGTCGTGGGGTTAGGACCCCTAGGCTTTTTGAACGGTGAGGGAGACTTCATGTCTTGCCCTAGGAGGAGGTCATAACCTCCTGGAATGTAGCTTGCAAGTGCAAGGGTACATAATTTGGAGAACCTAGGTCTGGTGACCCTTAATTGGACGGTAGGAAGGATCAGCTTGATACGGTTGATACCTTCAATGGTGATCAGTTGACGTCTGTCAATATTAGCCCCTCAGGGGATTCGATCTTCCCGTATCAGGGAGATTTGAGCGCCAGAGTCGTTGTAGGCTCTGACGTGGCTTGGCGGATAATGGCTTTGGAGGGGTGCGACGGTTATAGGGCCCTTTGCCGGGGGTCCTAGTAAGGAAGGATTGGTAACCACCATTGCAATGGCAGGAATATTGTAATTCGCGCACACTCCGTAATTTGCAGACATGTGACCCTTGCGGCCACAGTCTCGGCAGAACTTGTTCCAGAACCTCTTCCGTGGCACTGGACGGTAAGGCAGAGATGGCCCCACAGGTTGCGAATCTGTGGAGTCACCAAGGCTAGCAGTGTGCTCTGGCACAGGTGAAGAGTCCTCTCTGGCAGTGATATGAGGTAGGGAGGTTAAGGAAACCTCCGTTGAATCACCCTCGGAAACAAGTCCGGGGTTTACTGGTGGGCTTACCTCTTCCGAAAGGAAGGAGGTAGGCGGTAAAATGGTAAAAGGCTGGCAGGATGCGGCAGGAATTTCTATCTCGGGCACTGGATCAGGACCAGGCTCACGAATAGAAAGGATGTCAGGCTGACCAGAGACGGCAGGACTAAGAGAGACAGTGGGCGCAGGGCTGGAAGCTGGCAGAGTGGCTGGAGCTAAGATACTCTCCTTACGGGCCTTCTCCCGCTTGATTTCGAGTTCCTTTTCCTTGAGAGCGAGCTCATGCTTTCTCTCTGCTTCCCTTGCCTTCCTTTCTGCTTCTCTGGCTTTTCTCTTGTTTTCTTTTTCTTCCCTTTCTTGCAGGTGCGCGGCATCCTGCTGCTCCTTTATCCACTGGTCCAGTGCTGGTCCAGTGTAACCGGCCTCCTTGCCCAGAGTTATGAGGGCTCGGAGCTTCTCTAGCTCTATGGCAAAGAAGTCGCGGGAAGCAGGGGAAGACATTTCCCTTAGGCTGCAGTAGGGGCTCTGATGAAAATGAAAATAATGGCCAGGAAGGGTACTGAATGGAATGGGAGTGCCTACTGGGTAATGTGGCACTCACTTGGAAATGTGTTCTGCGACGTGGTAGAAAAGTCTTAAAAGACTAGGTGCTCTGTGGCACTTCGGGAATAGCACCTTCTGATGAGGCGGAAAATCAAATAGAGTGTGTGAAGCACGTCACACTTAAGGGCGTTCCTAAGTTGGGAGATGCTGGAATGGGCAGCCTGTAGGTCCAATACAGGTGCACGGCACTTTCAGGAGGCGTTCCTTTTGGGACAGCACTAGTAGTGCTGGTGTTGCGGCACTTCGGGAGGCGTTCCCTATATTGGGTGATCCGGGATAGCGGATTCACTAATGGATTGGGCGTTCCGTAAGGACGGACACACAGGTTTGACAGCACTTAGGGCTGGTATTACGGCACTTTTCGGGAGGCGTTCCCTTGTTGAGTGTTCCGAAGGATCACTGACCCTTGTGCATGGACACACTAGTTACTTGGGCGTTCCGTAAGGACGGACACGCAGGTAGAATGGCTACCTGTATGGCCTGTACAGGTGCAATGGCACTTATGAGGAGGCGTTCCTTTTGGACAGCACTAGTAGTGCTGGTATTGCGACACTTCGGGAGGCGTTCCCTTGGAGTGGTCCGAAGGATCACTGATCCTCGTACATGGACACACTAAAGAATAGGGCGTTCTGTAGGACGGACACGCAGGTAAAGGGCTACCTGTACGGCCTGTACAGGTGCACTGCACTTATGAGGAGGCGTTCATATGGGAGCACTGGTAGCGTGCTGGTGTGTCCCGTCGGACGACACTACATGCAGTATACTCAAGTATACTGAAGAGAAATGGTACTCTGTTCGGGGCAGAGTGTAATGGTGGAGGAGAGAAAGTAAAAGGTGGGAGTACTTCAGCAGCCAGTCGATGGACAGTGTCACGAATTAGTGGCACTGTAAAATGGTAAGGCCTGACGTGCACTGGTGGTGGCCAGTCCTAGACTGGTAGGCTTCCTTGTCTGGAAGTAATGAAGGTTGCGGTGGCACACTGTGCGGTTTCGTGCTTGCGGTATACGCAAGTCTATTGTGATAACAAAGGGAAAAGACCACTTGGGCAACGACAGGTAATGGTAATTTGAAAATGCTCAGTCCTTTGCTGAAGTACTCGATAAATGAAACAAATGCTTGCAAACTGCAATGGACACAGGTGCGTACGTATCACGCTCAGTGTAAATGAAAGACACTAGATACTAAAATAATGTTAGTTCTGCATGCTATAAGTAATGGGCGTAGTACTCTTGGCTTCGTTAATAATGGGTTCTGGTTCTCTCTTTCTCTCTCTCTCTCTCTCGGAGAGGGTGAAAGTGATATATGAATGAACTCCCTTGCTTGTATTTAATTGAACTAATACTTTTAGTTTTAATATGACGCACTTGCGTTAAATTATCTACTTACGTTAACGTTTAATGAAAGAATTGCTTTGGAATACGTTTTAAGAAAATGATAACGTGCTTGCGGTGAATGATGTTTACGTTAATGGTAGTGGCTTGCGCTTATATGTAAATGATTTGCGTTTCAATATGAATTTCACAAAGACGCATTTTACGTTAACAATTCTTGTAATTTATTCTTTGAAGATTTACGTTAACTTTACGTAAGTTTACTAGGTCCCTGTGACAAGTGAAATGACGGTAAGGATTTTAAGACGAAAATGTTAGCAAACATTTTGTAAAAAGAGGTTATGTTAAGTCCGAAGTGGAATGAAACTTTCGCTCAGCGAGCGAGTGAGCGATGCTAGGTGAAACGTGTGGGTGGGTTGGTCAGCGTGTCGTTCAAACAGCTGATTCTCTGTAAACGCGGAGGCGATTTACAACACGAAATTCTAATTTCTTATTCAAGGCGAATTACGTTAATTTCTCTGGCAGAACGATAGATACTAGTACCGAGATTAATATTATTTACGTTAAACTTTCAAGACTTACGTTACTTTGCTTAAATCGTTGAGATAATGCTTAAAGGGATAAAAAACATGGTTGCCGCTTTGTGAGACGGAACGTTGGCTGGGAAAGCGCACGCGCGAAGCTTACAAAGCTGGCCAGCTTGAGCGGTTACCAACACTTGGAATGAAACTAAGTTGAAATGAATTCCCCTAACATATCACAGACAAAAGAATTGTACACTTCTTTTGCCGTAACTATTAGTAGAACACTCCTAACTAGCTAGGTTTTCTAACACAACAATAAACCCTGGCAAAGCACTTCCTAGTTTGATCTAGTACTTTCTGGCATCTATCTGCACACGTGCTAGTGTCTCGTCAGAACGAAAACAATGCAATTTACAAAATAATAGAATTCGCTCGGCGCTCTGGCTGTTACAATATAATAATATTTCTCCTTAACACTTATTTAAAACCACTTCTAAAATAAATACTTAAACGCACCTTAAGCTAACATTTGTTATAAATAATCATATTATATGAATGGTATACCTTATCGTGAGCCAGTGTGTGTCTTCCGCTGCAAGTGTGCGTTGATTTGCGCTTTTGTAAAAACATTTACGTTTTAAGTTTTACAAGGGATAACGCGATTTACAAGCTTTTTTTTAAGCAAGCCCAGATTCGATGCTGGCAAGCAGTCGTCATTGTTACGTATGAGCCCAGCCTTGAAAGGACTCCAATACGTAAACATGAATAATTGAGGGAAAAAATAGTGAATTGCTTGAACTTACCGTAAAAATGATTCATAGTAATAATTTACTCTAGAGGAAAGGTTGCCAGAAACTCAGCTAATTTACTTTACAGCTATTTATTTACAAGAGGCTGCTTGAAAGCCAAGGTTAAGTAAATGCAACTGGTCCCCACACGGACTAATAATATCTCTCAAGTGAATGATTGCTGGCGCAAAATGTGATTCACGTAACAAAAGCTAGGTTTCGATATCTTGCGGTAATGCAACACTTGCGGGCGGGCAGACTTGATACGTGACTCAGGGGATCTGGAAAAAGATCCCAGATTAGTCATGATAAAAGAAAAAAGGATTTCTTGCACAAATTACGATTATTCAGTTCTCTAACACTGGGGCAAAGGAACTCTAATGTTTCACTGAGGTATGCACTGAAGACTTCATTGGTCTGGGACGATCACACAAGGGAAACATCCTGCCATGAGGCAGTGAGAAACAAAGGGATATTCAATGGAGTAGAAGTTTGATTTATGAAAATTAGGAGGGAAGGAACTGGCAACATGCTGCTTCACAAGACGTACCTGGATGCCATGATCTGTGTGGACCTTTGTAGAAAATGTCGCGTCCGCTTTGTCTCAGGTCTGGGTTTCTTGGTGCGCCAGCGCCGTTAGGCTTAAGTGTGGGAGGCTGGCTGGCTAGACATCCGTCCGAGGTCACGACTGGAGACGACTGGGGACGAGGGCATGTGTTTTCCCTGGGTGTTGGGGGTCAGCTTAACACCCCCCCCCCCACCAGCAGGGCAATCCTGGAAACAGAACATACAGCCAGCAGAGGCTTCACAGGAAAAAGAGCTTAAGATATAGGCCTAAGAAGTACCAGTCTGCCTACATCCTTCCCTTTGAGATACATCCCTAAAGCTGACAATTGTCTATTTTCCCCCAACTTAGGAACTCCCTATCTCTGGCTGGCGTGTTTTGGTTTCCCGCCTAAAAATCAGCTGACATTTGGAGGAATATGGGTGCCGTTTTACAAATCAAAATAATTACTTGACTGCTGGGTAGACGAAAGAGATTAATAAACGTAGCAATTAACAGTATGAATTTTAAACACTTTCATTTATTATATTATTAATTTTGTTTAGTTGGTTATAACATACATTATTATAATATACTTTGATGAATTATTATATTATATATAGGCTTTTGACCTACAGTTTAGTTTCTCTATCTTTTGAGAGCTTAACCTGTTAAGCGTCACCCACGTAATAATACGTTTACCGTGATCTACTCGGTAGCGCCTTCAACGGGATATTACGTTCAAGACTTTAACTGTGCTTGTCAAGCCGTCAGCCCCGTAATAATATGTTTACTCGTATAGAAAGTGTAGGAACATCATTTGGTAACACTCTCAGCACATGGGAAACTTATTTCCAGCCTGGCAACTCTTTCCTGGTGGTCGCTTATGCTAGAAAACTGCCTGTCCCTGTTGGTTTTCTTTCAATACGCTTCGGGCGTTTATCGAGACAAATTGGATTTCGCGTCTTTCACAATGAATGTCCCAAAGAGGAGGCATATTTCTTCAGGTGAGATCAATCAAATACTAGATGAGGAGTGTGATATTGATAACCTATTTGATGATGAGAGCTCTAGTTCTGAATCATCCAGTGATGATACAAACTTTTCTTCCAATTGCGGGAGTGAAGATGACTTTTCTTTGCCGAGTGACTGGACTCCGAGAGAGAGAGAGAGAGAGAGAGAATTTCCTACAGTTAATTACAGTATGAATAACAAGCATAAAAATCAATATTAACTTTGAAAACTATCATCAGTGCTATGATCGCTGATTACAAAAAAAGCGTGACGGTACGTTAGCAGCGAGCTCATCAGGGGCGGACGCTTAACAGGTTAAGCCAGACATCTGAGGAGCTGGAGGTCCACCCACTCCAGATTGGTTACTCTGTCCCTCCTAAGAGCAAATTGCATGAACTTCGTAACCCTGTCCCATGTCCTGCAAATGTTTAGGAGGCTCCGTCGCCAAAGGTGATCGGGTAATGACTGCTGAGACCAAGTTTACTCCAAGACTATCGCTCTTAAGTCCACCAAGCTGCAAATGGGTACCAACATCAAATGAAATTAAGCAAATTAGCGGGGGCATAGCGATTTCACTTCTGCAGAATTTTTGAGAAAATAGTTCGCTATACCTATCAAGCGCACAAACTCTAACTTGTGTAATGATATATAATTAAGGTTCTAGTAGTTCTCTATTACTGAAAAACTGGTGTTGTTACTTAATGGAACTCACAAAAAATGCATTGGACACGAACTAGACCTTAAATGGAAAATTCTTCGACTGAAGGCCTACTTCAGAGTAAGGCAAGATTAAGTAAAACTCTAAGGTTTACCCTAAATGAAGTGTATTTACACAACAGATTACTTGAATAGATTAGGTAACACCTGATGGGTGACAGGGACATTAATGTCCGATAATCAACAGATAATTTATTCATGGTTGATTTTAGATGAGGTGAATACGTGGCCGGGGCTTGACTAGACACGTGGAAATGATTTGAGCACAAAGAAATATGGGAGTTCCAGAGTACACAGGGAGAGAATCTAACGTCCACAGCGGTACACGATGGCACATCTGAAACGAGCGCGGGGCAAGATGAAGCCAAGTACCGAGTTCCCGATCTAGTTACTATTTATCTTACGTTATAGATCACCTGGGAATTGATACATGATTGCCCTTATTCATGCTACTTCCCAAATATTTAACGTTCGCGAACAATAATCACAATGGGCTATCTCAAACACTAAAGGAACAGTGAGTGCAAAGCACAAAGGGGCTTCTCACAGCGTCTCAAGTAACAATGGTGAACAAGTTGAAATATAACAATTGGGTGTACACGATACTTCTAACTCAGAAGTGGGATAACAGAAATCGCACATAGTAATGAAACACAGAAAACAGTATAAGAAATAAAAGTCACATTACCTTAGTTAAAACTGGATCAGAGCTCTTCAATGGCAGCGATGGGAGAAGGGACAAGCACAGAAAAATAAACTGTTGCCATGCAGAGCTTCGAATGCAGAGGAAGGAAAGTTGTGCCCGCTTTTATGACCTCAGAGGTAGTTTGGGGGGATTTCGCTAGGTGGTGGGTTATGTCAGTTGTTGACCCATGACCCTGGTGGCTGGGTCTGAAGTTCTGAACATGCGGATAGCATGAGCTCTGATTCTAACATGGCAGCAGTTAATCCCTCTCTTCTCTAGCTTTCGATCCCAGTAGGTTAAGACAAAATTTTTAATAAGATAGGTGCTATTATAATATGACATCTACCGAGCTATTTGCGACCTACCAAAAATTACGATGCTATCTAGTAAACAACCCAATTAAGGCCTATGGAAATTACTTCCTTAAACTATATACAAAACTATTCAATCAAAAGTGACTTATTGTAACTACTTTGTATTATCCAAACAATCCACTTAAGACCTATGGCAATTACTCCATCAAACTGCATAACAAAACTATTTTGTCCAAAGTGAGGTATTTGTCTAAATTGTATTAAAAAAAAACTTAAGACCCATGGCAATTACTTCCTGAAACTAAATAGAAAGTTAATTGCAGACAAAATCATTCCAAAAAAATTTAGTTGAACAAATTAATTTCAGATGAAATCATTTCTTCTGTATAAGTTACAAAGCAATTTATTGCAGCAAATGTTTAAGAAAATTAATGGTAGATATCATACTATAGTAGAAAATGGCTGGTAGATAACATACTAAAGTAGCACCTTGAGATCTCTGTCAACGATATCTAATGGAAGATGTGCACCCTGACCTTACACGTAAAATTCCTTACAGACCCGGATGCATCAAATGACTCGTATGAATCAAAATATGTGGTTCTAATGTTAGGCATTGCTACCACTGGTATTATCACGACCAATGATGTTTTTTGGGGTTTATGACACATTTCCAACCTCGATCCTTATATCACAAGGTTATATGGCTTTAGCAGCGATTTCTTCTAAATTAGGAAAGGCAGTTCTGTCTTTGAAATAAATGCTCATAATAATAATAATAATAATAATAATAATAATAATAATAATAATAATAATAACATGATAACATGAGACAGACTAAAGAACTAGCCAGCGATGACAATTGGCAATGGCTACAGAGGGGAGAGCTAAAGAAGGAAACTGAAGGAATGATAACAGCGGCACAAGATCAGGCCCTAAGAACCAGATATGTTCAAAGTACGATAGACGGAAATAACATCTCTCCCATATGTAGGAAGTGCAATACGAAAAGTGAAACCATAAACCACATAGCAAGTGAATGCCCGGCACTTGCACAGAACCAGTACAAAAAGAGGCATGATTCAGTAGCAAAAGCCCTCCACTGGAGCCTGTGCAAGAAACATCAGCTACCTTGCAGTAATAAGTGGTACGAGCACCAACCTGAAGGAGTGATAGAAAACGATCAGGCAAAGATCCTCTGGGACTATGGTATCAGAACGGATAGGGTGATACGTGCAAACAGACCAGACGTGACGTTGATTGACAAGGTCAAGAAGAAAGTATCACTCATTGATGTCGCAATACCATGGGACACCAGAGTTGAAGAGAAAGAGAGGGAAAAATTGGATAAGTATCAAGATCTGAAAATAGAAATAAGAAGGATATGGGATATGCCAGTGGAAATCGTACCCATAATCATAGGAGCACTAGGCACGATCCCAAGATCCCTGAAAAGGAATCTAGAAAAACTAGAGGCTGAAGTAGCTCCAGGACTCATGCAGAAGAGTGTGATCCTAGAAACGGCACACATAGTAAGAAGAGTGATGGACTCCTAAGGAGGCAGGATGCAACCCGGAACCCCACACTATAAATACCACCCAGTCGAATTGGAGGACTGTGATAGAGCAAAAAATAAAAAAAATAAAAAAAAATAAAAAATAATAATAATAATAATAATAATAATAATAATAATAATAATAATAATAATAATAAAATAATAATAATAATAATAATAATAATAATAATAATTAATAACAATAATAATAATAATAATAATAATAATAATAATAATAATAATAATAATAATAATAATAATAATAATAATAATAATAATAATAATAAAGGGACGTACAAAATCGTGATTTGGAGTACACGAAAAACCTATTTTGAAGATCATGAAGCTCTCGTTAGGGGAGCACTAATTAGAATCAGCAGCATCATGTCATATATCCAATTTGATAATCACTGAGCACCTGAAGTTTTCGAAAAGGACTTCAGTCCCTTTAATCTCGGACATCGCAACCCCTTGAGGGACAAGAGGCAATTAAAAGACTGTAATTATGGTTCACGTTATCGAAAGTCAGTCATTATGTCTTGCGGAAACATAACGAACTCACAGAGAGGAAAGCTCTCATCTGATTTCTCTGATGCATTTTCCAATAAGTGTGTATGTGTGTATGACTCATGGATATAACTTTTGGAGCGAACACCTTTCTCTCTCTCTCTCTCTCTCTCTCTCTCTCTCTCTCTCTCTCTCTCTCTCTCTCTCTCTCTCTCTCTTTACCTTTTCATTTATCTGGTAGCATTCATTCCTGTTCTTGCTTCTGTATCAGATTCATCACCCCTTTTCTACTTTAAGGAAACTGTAAAAAAAAAAGCATACGAAAAATTACAATGAAATCAAGCTCTATACACGAGTATATAGACGGGAAAATGGCAGACAGACCAAGAAACTTTGAAACGTTATATTGACTGATACAGAAACGAAAATTAGTTTATGTTAGAAAAGCATAATTTAATAGGAGTTCCATTGTCTTAAAAACAAGAAAAAAAAATACGTAACACTGTTGGCAACCGATGAAAGAGAAAGCATGAACCAAGGCCAACAGAATTTTAAAATTCTGTTGGCCTTGGCATGAGCATTTGAATATTTTAGAAACATCAAATCCTTTGATGGATTATCTGAACACAGCGAATATTGATGTTCGCTTAAACAACATATTCGTAACAGTAAGGGATGAAAATAAAGAAAAAAAACGAAACAAAGATTCAGAAAAGATGGGAAAGACTTGAATAAAAGAGGAAAAACATGCCTACACACACACACATACACACAAACACACACACACACACACACACACACACACACACACACATATATATATATATATATATATATATATATATATATATATATATATATATATATATATATATATATATGCAGCATATCTGTCATCGTGCAGAGTAGTATATTGATATGTTTCAGCAAGCAACAGGGGAAAAATATTGAAGATAATAAAATGGAAAAAGAAAATAGGTCAAAGTATGGTTATCATCACAATGGCTTAGCAGCTTTAGAATGCAAAAAATCATATATTAGACCGATATATTTGTGCAATATCTGTAAATAAAAACAATTAAAATTCATAAATTTTTCCATTTTAATGTCATTATTTCCCTGTTGAACCTGGTGTCCATGCTGTTTAATATAGGCAATGCTAAAGATGATTTTTATACATAAAACATATATATAGTAAACATATTCACTGTTCCGGAATCATTCGTACTTAAAAAAGAATGAGGTATCTTCGTTGTTACCAGTTACTTTAAATATCAAACGATAAAAAATAACAGTTTACATCTGCAGTACTTTTACAGGAAAACATTTGCGCCTCTAACTGTAAAGTCATCAAACTTGGAAATTTACGTCGTTCTTTGATTTCCTTGTAATAATTTTCGAAACAATTGAGGTCACAAGGAAAAAGATCGTCTTTTGACCTGTCATTTTTCTGATGTATCCCCCGGATCTTCTCTTCCAGGTGAGTGACTGACGTTTACGTCCATAAATTTGTTTATAATAGCTTGATTTTGTCGAAGTTATTGACGGTCTCTCTCTCTCTCTCTCTCTCTCTCTCTCTCTCTCTCTCTTTCTAAGTATCACTACTTACATTCTATTATTATGTCAAATCATCTTTCAATGTTTGCATCTCCCGTAATGTTATATTTGCAGTTTTAAATTAGTTAACTTTTGCTCTATTATGTCCCTGAAGCTTCATCAAGAGTTTTTAGTTAACTATCTGTTGGTTTAAGAAAAGTGCCTTGATGTAGAAATAATGAAATAGACGCAAAAAAACTGTTAAACATCAATGACGACTGAACGTGAATGAAATCAATAAAAACTTGCTATTATCATGACAATTGGAAAAAAAAAAGAGCTTGAGTGAATTTCTCCGCCATCTGGAAGGTTATCGAATTCTCTTCTTTCTTCTGCTTTGTAATTCAAATACCCATCGCTTCTTTCTTGGTTACACTCAACCTTTCTTTCTTTTCCGGTTTCCTGTTTCTTCCACCTGTTAGAAAAAGTCATTATATCAAGTTTCGTACTCCTTTTGACTTAATAATTGAATTTCTTGTTTGAGCTGGTAATCCCGATTTCCATCACTGGTACCTAATCCCGTTTTCTATCACTCTACCTTCTTTTGGTCTTTACTTAAGAACTCTGTTGTTTAAAATAGAAGTAAAAATAGCGGATTCTTTGTCTCCTCAGCCTTTATCTTTTGATACAAGAAAGGCTGTGACCCACGTGAGCGGCAGAACACATTTGAATTATAATTTTCTATTAATTGCAAGATGACTATCGGTGGGTGGGAGAAATATCATGGAATGCAGGGTGAAGGGAAAAGGGTAAAATAGTTGATGAAAGTTCCAACTTTGACTATGAATGAAAAGGGAAACCCTATCTATGTCTTTCTTGTGTCAGCAAGACTATTATTTTCTTTACAAAGTTGCTATTTTGATCAAGTTAATGGAAATTACCACCTTTTTTGGACAAAAACTCTCAAAGTGTGAATTCTTTTTCCTACAAAGGTACACTTTTAGCTTGAAATCTTTTGTGGGGCTATTTGTCATATAGCCGGAAAGTGAATGAATAGCACTTTTCTAACGTCCCGCTCTTGAAAATACATATTTTTGCATCTTCATAATGGTAAGTTTTAATTTATGATGAATGATTGTATTTCAGATGACAATTTTTTCATAATGAATTGGAAAGTGATGAATAGCAAATCAGAACTTTTTTTTCAAATATTTCTTAAAAATATATTATTTTTTGCGAGCGCGCCTTTGAAATGATCGACGTTTTAATTTGCATACTATTTTTTTTCTAAATTCTTCTACGATGCCCAATCAAATAAATCTTGTTCCTTTGTCATCTTTCAATATAAAAAATTAAAACAAATAAACTTACGCAAGAAGCAAAAAAAAAATAAAATAAAAATAACACACAAAGGCCACAATGCACCAAATGTCCTTATAGAATTTACCAAGGTAATAAATATACACAGAGTTAATGTTTTAGTTACCTTGAAGAGTTAATCAAATTTATTTTTGATCGTATCGGAATTATCCTTTCCTTTGTGAAAATAATTCAGAAGCTTTTCTTTCCGTCTGCTTGAGCGAAAAGTCCTAGAAATGCAAACCGATTTTGTAATCTGTTTTCCATCTAAGAGCAAGAAATGTTTTTATTCGAAGCTACATAACAGCACCAGGTGCCCTAAGGAAAGAAGAAAAGAGGGGAAACACAATGAAAAGAGGAACTAGCTAAGGATTTGAAGAGTCGGAGGAAATCGAATACAGCAGGAAGGAGGCAAAGTCACTAAACCGTGTAATTGGGAGGTTCACGAGTTCCAAAGAGAGAATTTAGAGAAAATATTCTAGTCGCTAATTTGCTTCTCGCATAGGTGCCCAGTTCTAGGCATTGTCAAGGGGAGTTAAGGAAATTTCATTCTATGAAGAGCGCTCGCCAATGCAGGATTAGAATTTCCGCTGACTATACACGTGCAAGGGGTAGAGAGTCTTTTTCAGAAGTGCAAATAAATCATCGTAAAATGGTGTGGTTCCCTAAATACAGCTACCTAATTTGTTGCCTCCAAATGCATTCAGATAGATTGTAGTATCTTCGCTCATTTTTAGATTGGTGACGATTTTACTTTTAAATCAATGAGTCTTATCTCTTTTACTAAATAGCATATTTCAGTCTCACCAGTGTAAGCCCTGTAGGGGACTAATACCGTCATTGCTGGAAGTTGTTTGCAACTTCCAATAGCCCCCTTGCTACACTCACCTTTTAGCCTTTTATTTGACCTTGTTGCCCGATCGCAACGACTCTCTTTTATCACGATCTTCAGCGCTGTACGAAAAGCATTTCCTTAAGTGTGTTTTTCCTTTCGACTGGTGTATGATGAATACTTTTGATGGAGAACGAGAGATTTTTTAAAATACTTTTTAAATCTTCGATCTGTGTTCAATGAATAGGCCTGTGTTTGATGGAGGGTAGAATCCCTCCGGCTTTCGTTTCTTTCCTTATTCGGATTCTAGTGAATACCATTGGCAGAGGGGGAGGAGGTTTCAGTGGTACTTGCATTTTTTACCTTTGTTCAGTATCTAAAGATTTCCTTCTTTTTTTTTTATAACAGTGGAGTTAATTGTTGCAAAACCCATAAATAAACATCATCTCTGCATATTCCATATTACTGGAACGATAAGGCATCGTCTCCAGTTTCTTGCTCATAAAATGAATAAGGAATCAGACACTTGCAACCTGAACCTGCTCTTGGCGGAAAAGGGAGGCTGTTTAGAGTAACAAGTAAAGTGATCACCTACATCCACCTAAACATAGCCATGTGATAACGGTTATTTTAAAAATTCACCTCACCAACACACGATGCCTTAAAATTGCATATGTCTATAGAACATTTTCTGCTCAAAATGACTTTTTCTTTCATTTCCTCCAATATTTGCATAAAATCGTGTTACACCCTGTATATATTCCTAATGGCTAAGATGATTTCTTAACCTCTCTATTTCCCTACACATTTTGTTGTGTGAGATGAGAGAGAGAGAGAGAGAGAGAGAGAGAGAGAGAGAGAGAGAGAGAGAGAGAGAGAGAGAGAGAGCATGATTTAATTTTCGCTCTGGAAGAAAGTTTTCAAGAATGTCAGCAGTATTTTAATCAGCGAGTGAGTTTGGTAATAGTAATAGGCAGGGACAGATTCAATGATACGTCTAGATAATTCCTCAGTACCTGGGGCGTATTTAAACCTGAAGACACCGACCTCCTCAACGTGTGGCAGATATATCTCCCAGCAGTGCTTGAGTCATAACTCCGTCACAGATGCCTCAAAGGCAACGCCAAACAGACGTATAACTTTCACCGGCTGTGAATGAACGTCCCAATAACCGTTGGAGGCGACATGAGCCTGCGTCATGAGCATTACAGATTTCATCGCTGGAGCTTATGGGAATTGTCAATAAAATGATACTGGTGAGACATATCACTTGAGGGGGCAAGTTTCCGACCCCAATTTCATTACCACAGCTCTCAGGAACGTATAGCATTGCACTGATTCACTTTCTCATCCCAAGATTGCGAATCGGAGACTGATTAGATTATGACTGTTATGCCACAAACCACACTCGTCCGTTAATATCTCACCTTTACTTGTTAGCAGGATGAAATGGCGCTTGAAAATATCAAAGTAAATCAAGCCTTACTTAGTGAGTGAATGAGAACCAGTTTATGAGCGAACTCTACAATTAAAAATATCAGCAACTGCTTAAAACATTCATAAATTAATCCTCTTTGTGATCTTGATTCAACGCTTAGTATTATATATAAACATAACTTAATCATTGTAAAGGAGTTTATCGTCTCAGTTTTTTGTGTAAATTAATTGTCGGTGATTGAATTTTTGTCTTGGATTTTTTGTAGTATATTAGTTTAAAATGTTAAATTATATAATAATGTCACATATTTTACCTATTTTTACGCAATTTCTCCATGCTTAGGGCCTACTTTGCATAGTAGATTGGCCAGTTGAGGGGTAAAGATTTTTATCAATCATTTTTGGGCGATAGAGAAAAGTACTCTTTAGTATAAGGATACACCAGAAACCTAATTAGGAGACAACTACAACAACAACAACAACAACAATAATAATAATAATAATAATAATAATAATAATAATAATAATAATAATAATAATAATAATAATAATAATAATAATAATAATAATAATAATAATAATAATAATGACTTTTACTAAAGAAATCATCGTATTCTTCAAATTAGTTTATCCCATGCAGAAAGATTGAAACTATTACTCAGTCTCGCTTTCTTTGAATACATGAAGGTTGATTTTTTTTTTTAAGTGAAAAGATTCACTGAAGGATGTGATACTGGGTATAGAAAAAAAAATGTCCACACAGATTTTACTCTTACTTAAAAATAAAAATATATTCAATTGTGGCGTTGTAAATACTAGTACTTTAATGCAAATGGGTTACCTCATATTGCTCAAACATTTCTTCAATTCTATACTGTTTTCATAAATTTTAATGTTTGGTGTACTAACAAACAAAAATTAAATTTTTTGCCAGTCATAAGGAATAGTCATTGCGCTTTGTTCTGTGAGATTTGTGTAAAAGTTCTAAAATTTATTTGGAACTCTGTAATTGTGCTTGGTGGGGCTCAAGATGTTGCTCTTACAATAACCAGTCATTTTTCTTCAAGTCGAAATTGCATCGCCATCCTTCAAGAATCAGAAATTCGTCTATCTCGATGTGCCATATATTCCAGGACGCTGGTGATTTTGATTACCAGTCTTCAGTAATGGTTTTGTTTATAACTATGTCAGTTCTGCGGCTTTTCCTATCCTTTGGAAATATTATAGTAAGAAATAAAGCTAAGTTAGAAAGTTTTTGGAAAAAGAAATATAACCTGCGTATGAAATATTTTTGAATCAGTGGTAAAATCATGAACTTTGTTCATCAAATAATATCTATTGATTACTGTTGAACTGCATTTAAATTCCTGCTTTACACTATGGAAATAAGGACGTTTGCAGGATACTCAGTTCATCTGGAAATTCCTTAGAGCAGAAACGACTGTATACCTTGTCCTCTGAAAAGACTATAAAACTCTTTGGAGTAATTAGAAAGTGAAAGGCACGACTGGATTTTGAGCTAAACACGACGGGTGCTTGGGTGTTTTCCTATTGAATCCTGCCATTGGTCGTAACATTCTTTCAAATGTGTACCAGTTGTTAATGTATTCTTGTAATTTGGAATTTTCATAAGTTATAGATCTTCGAAATTACCCGGTTGAATATACGAAATCAGTTCAGGTTACGCTTACGGTTCAATGTTATTCTACATTATCTTAGTATTACAACCGTGAAACCTGTGAAATATCACGGAATTAATTAGGAAGCATTTCATTTTAAGGTGAATCAAGGAAAAAAAATGGCGGTGTTAGTGTAGAATTAGATGTGGATTTTCAAAAAGGACAGAAATCTTTTCGTTTTTTTTTTTTCTTTTAGCGACATATATTAAGAAACCTTTCTTGCATAATTTGTTACTATATCAAGTACGACTCAAAATTCAGTTAATCCGTGTAAAGCTACTTCATCCTTAATATTTCAAGATTACGAATTAACCTTTATATGTCTCAAGTAAAAGATAGAAATTAGGAAACACATAGAAAAAAATAAACCTGAAATTATTATAGTTCTTGGTACCGAACTCAGTGATTTTCGAGCTTTATTCACAGTAAACTGCCAGTGGAGACAGAAATGTTATAAATTCTAAGCAACACATTGCTATATCCTCAATATCCTTTTACTTTGTTACAGCAAGAGCAAAGTAGAACCATTTATTATCAGCCTTGAAATTGAAAGCCCATGCTCGGACTATAATACTCTCTCTCTCTCTCTCTCTCTCTCTCTCTCTCTCTCTCTCTCTCTCTCTTTATCCAGATAATAATTGATAAGATAATAAAATAAGAATATTTAGGTCTCAGAAACTAGAGTTAAAACTCATTAGTGTCATGGAGTCAATGCAAAAAGATAAATTAAAAAAGGATGCTAGACAATTGGCAGCTGACGTAAGTAAAAGAATCACTATGAAAATGTTTCACAAAGGACCCACCCGCATACATTCAAATAAAAATGAAAATTCTCTATTCTGTTTCAGCGCAATGGTACAATAACCACTGGCCCCGTCAAAGTTATTTTCCACCCTTTGCTTTCCTTTAACCCCAAAGGCTAAGGAAAATACACAGAAGCCTTTTTTCAGGCAGCTAGAGATGAAAGGGACAACTGTGTCTGTCACTATTTGTCAAAGTTCAACAACCCATATCGGCTTGGTTAAGTCTTTCAGAAAAGGAGAGAGGTTTTATTTTTCTTACTTCCTTCACCTCAGTCTCTCCAAATGTGCATGCTTTGGGTTAACTTTGTCTATCATTGCTGATTTAGTGACAATAATAATTAAATGTAAAATAGAGAGAGTTATAAAGAACAAAATAAAATAGGATAGGAAAAAAGTTAATGATAAAATAATATTAAGGGGAACATTTGTAAACTACAACTGGAGTTTTAAAATAAGTTATGAAACAAATTTGAACATGTAGAACAAGAAATTGAGAACAGGAAGATAAATGAGGCAATATTTGCAATTGCAGGTGTCTGCGAGTCTGGATGTTTGTACTCGAATATTCACTATGTAAACCTTCTGAGCAGATTAAACTAGAATTTCATGGCATGAAACTAACAGTATCCGCCTTGCATTTGGGAGCAAAATAATAACCACATAATCAGTTTTTTGGGTGGGCTAACAATAAAATAGTGTAGAGAGCCTTATGAGATATTCGTCAGTAAGGTCTTTGAACCTTTATACTTAATATCTACAAATGGTATCATTGCTGTAGGAAAGTCATTTTCACTGATGTGGACAAAATATGAATCATACTATAATGGGCGTAGTGTCTGTCTGTCTGTCTGTCATTCAATCACGGCCAAACGGCTGGTCAGATGGGCATGAAACTTGGCAGGTTTATGGTGGGGACCCCTAAGATGGTTTGTAATGGGGTTTCATCCAACCTAACCCGCTCCTTTGTAGAGGATGGGGGTGAGAAATGATTCCCTGAAACGGAGCTGTCTCTGGCCATGAAACGAGGACGTGAAACGAGGCAGTGAAACGAGGACGTGAAACGAGGCTGGTTATTCCCGTAGACTAAGTTAATTTACGATATTCATACATAATTTCTATACAACTTCCCCGGAGAAAGTCGCGAATATTTCAGCTCGGACACAATAGAAGATGAAAATTATCAATATCCGCAAGATTTTTTGAATAACTTAACCCTTCGTGGACTGGGGGGTTAAAAATTACCTAGAAGACTAATGGGGTCCACACGGACCCCATTCTTTTGAGTCAGATAAATACATTATGTATGAACTCAAAATTGCTAATCTTTACGTGTGTATTCTTTAGGCCTTTTATGATGAAACCCAATATCCTTTTTGTAAGTATTGTAAAAAAAATTCCTATTTGTGTGTAAGAAAAAAAACACTGAAAAAATGCCTTTATTTAACAAAATTACAATTCTCCTCAATTAAACAAGTAAATATTAGCAATTAATGACAAAAAAGACATACAGGTTATTGTTTTTGGTTCTTTTTGACATAATGCGTCTTACACATCAAGCAAATTTGATATGCAATCTTTACAAATAAAGTTACAATGTGCATCACTCACAGGGTCACCACATGATGTGCACGATTTTTTTGTTTTTTTGTCCAGCTTCTTCGGACACTTGGGACAACGCCTTTTCTTTGTTTCTTGGAGCTGGGTTGTAGAGGGAAGTGCTGTGTCTTCTTTACTCATGAAGGCTTCCATACATTGAATTATATGCCTTGGGAAATTAGCTCGTAAATATCTGAAACGCCGCTGGATCTGTGGCTTACAAAGCTGTTCAGCTAAGTCAGAGACAAAATTCCTGCGCTTTTGGTTTCCAGTATAGGCATTAGAATTTTTTTCCATGAAACATACAGCAGCATTATATCCTGCAACATCAATCATTCAGTAAAAAATAACCAAAGGCCATCTATTGGTGATTCTTTTACATGCATAGTTCTTGACTAAGAGGTCTAAGGTATCAACCCCACCTCTGGTTGCATTATGGTCCAAAATCACATCGGGTTTGATAGGTTCATCTTCTTGTATCTTATTGTCATGATGCATTGTGCTCAATAAAATTACTGCCTTATTGATCTTCGGGACATAGCTGCATATCATAAGATGGTGATCTTTGCTGAAGCCAAACTTTGTTGATTGCACTTTGCGATACCGCGATGCTAGAAATGATAGGGGTATTTGCCGTTTATTTTTCCTAAGTGTTCCCAATAAATTACTTCAGAAATAATATTATGGAAAAATTATTTGATATGTAGATTTGGCAGAGTGCTCTAAGCTTAGAAAACACATAGTTTTTAGAATTGCACCAAACCAAAATAGAGAAGAATTAGGGACACGGAAGACCGATGGGGTCCCTATAGACCCCAGAGGTATATTTTTAGCTGTCATTCCCTTAAAATTGATTATCCTAAGCTATTAACACTTGTGAATATTCATAAACCACTAATGATAAAATTAATCGCATATGGGTATTTTTTAGTAGATAGTGAAAGATATATGTCATACCAAAGACTCACTGGGGGTCATAGGGACCCCACCAGTCCACGAAGGGTTAAATCCATCGGGACTGCCAGTGCACAAAATAATGTTGAAGAAGTACTGCCCGGTAATGTTGCTTCGGAATTTCGATCCTGCCAATGGACATAATAAAAAGGAAACTGACAAGAATCATTGTTTACAGGTTTTTTATATTAACCACCACAAAAATACGAAAACTTGCCCCAAAATGTTTGTGAAATGTTATAAAGAGTTTTTTTCCGGGCCGGAGGAAGAATAACCGCTCATCCCTGAACCCCCTTTTTTATAGCCTAGCGCTCCTTACTTTAACAAACATACACTGCCCCCACCACTCCCCCTCCTAAACCTTGAATCAGCCACTGGATCTAACTCAAATAACATAACTGAAAGGAATAGAAGCCGAGGACCCAAAATTCTCCAAAAATGTATAGAATTTAGAGGAAAAGATCCGTCTCCATGTTGCATACTCTGTCCAGGATACACATAGAAGTGCATGAAATTGATTTCTCCCTGTGCCCTGGTAGCACATTCTGCTCGCAGAGTTCCATACGGGGAGTCTTAGTCGCCTTAAATGATATTTGTTCTTAAACATAAGGCGTAATCGGAGAAAAGTCTTTCTGAGAAGAAAACAAGCAACTATATAGTTGATTGGAGTTTCGTCGGTTTTCTCGTAGAAATAAACATTCCTCAAAGCATTTTGAACTTCATCTGTCTTCGATATAAACGAAGTGTATTGCTGAAGTATCCTCTTGAAATCACTGAACTATCCCAGTGTAACTCCTGACATTCCTTCATAAAATTTCGTTGCTCTTTCCGGAAGTTTAACCTCCGTTGTAAAGTTACCATGAAATATTACGTCGATTTGCAATTCTATTCCCGTGTGTGTTTTTTCAGTTACATTTCCAAGAATGAAGTTATCTTGTCCTCATGAGAATAAATTCTTTTCGTGGTTTTTCTGTTTCATTTTTCACTGACATTATCTAGGGACTTGACCTGACGAATGACGAACAAAGTCTTCAAAAGCAAGAAAAAGTTTATTTATTCTGAGAAAGAAAGAAAGATAGATATAGATAGAGAGAGAGAGAGAGAGAGAGAGAGAGAAGAGAGAGAGAGAGAGAGAGAGAGAGAGCATTGCGAAACTCGAATATCGAATGGTGTAATTATCACATTTGCGATTTAGATACAAGCTAGGGTAGCAACTGTTATATTTTAATAAATTAACTTTTATTGACACAATAATACATCATACTCACTTAAGAAACAAGAGTAAGGTCGAAAAAGTAACTGCCTTAGAGATCTATTATTAACTGACTTTGCCTGAACAGGCACTCTGAAAGAAGACAGAAAAACGGAAAAGCAGATTAGCTGCCGTCAAAAGGAATATGTAGATATATATGGAGCATGCTGATCACTTTTTTGCAAATATGTATATATTTTGCGGTAGGTAATAGGTACAGTGACTCCTTAGCTTCGCCATTTCTTCACCCCCTTTGGATACACAAATCACAGGGTCCCTGAACATAGTCGATGAAAGAAGCCCTTAAGGGTAAATTAACCAAGATTTCTTGGGTTCCAATCTTGTCACCTCAGTTGGGTTTCTTCATTACGGTTCAAGGATCATAGTGATAAGGAAATCGATAAGTTGTCATTATGGCATTAAAATACATACAGACACACTAACAAGGCAACAAACACACACACACATACACACACACACACACACACACACACACACACACATATATATATATATATATATATATTATATATATATATATATATATATATATATATATACGTATATGTACATGATTACAGTCACTTTAGCACTGGATTCATTTATCACACATATCCAATGGTGAAAAATGAGACGCGGGTGGTGGGTCCTGACCGGTTCTACTTTATTTCTAAGCTATTGACGAAGGACTGATACATAATATGAGAAGTCACAAATATATATACTACAGAGACAGTACTGACGAACATACAAACAACCGTTTGAGAATGCAGATCCACCCAAAGGCGGGTGTGAGGGTAGGAGTGGCTTTCAAAACTCATTCCGATAAAATTCCCAATATATTCTCAAGGGACACTACCGATAAACGTACCCACTGAAGGAGACAACAAATCCACACCTGACAGGTGTCAAAGTGGCGAGGTTGGAAATCTCATTAGCATTACTGCCCCTTTCTGTGTTTAAATATATAATTATCCTTTTTCCATACATCTCTACTGCTTACTTTAAAATTTAATCAATTTACAAATTTCTTTTGATATTAAAGGATCAAGTTAATACATTCCTTGACCGATGTTCATATTATGGTTGTAGCTTTGTTATATAAAGCTATATTCAATAATATTCCTTTCCATTGTTTTATTAGAATACACGATCCTTTTTGCCCCTTCCCAGTTAAAAGTAAGCATGATTGTTCTCACTAACTTGTACAAAAATTTCAATGTTTCCCCATGCAAACCTTACACATTTTTTATGTTGTTCTATTCTTTTTTCCAGTGCTTTACCCGTTTGACCAATGTAAAATTTGTGACAAAAATTACAAGGATTTTTATATACACATCCTTTAGTATTGACTTGGGAGTTCTTGATGATAAGTACGTTTCATTGTTTTATTCTTTGCAAAAGAGACAATAACACCAAAATTCTTCGGGAGATGGGTGATATCTTTCATATAATCATTGAGTTGTAAGGTTTTATTTATTTTTGTGTTGTTTTGTTTTGATACATGGTCTTTTTTGCCCCATCTAATTTATTGTTTAGTACACTGTCAGGATATTTCAGTTTCTTGCATGTATTCCAAATCTTATCTATTTCCTCGTCTATACCTTCTGGGCTACATACCCGTAATGCTCTTAGCAACACAAATATAAATACTGATTTATTAATCTTGTTAAAAATTCAGTGAACATTGTAAGAAATATTAGCAGTTTTTCTGTAAACAATATGTTTAAACCCATAACTATTTCTCCATATGAGGACATCCAAAAAAGGTAGGCATCCATCATTTTTCATTTCCATGGTAAATTTAATAGTGACACTAATTGATTCAACTTGGCTAAAAAGTTATTTACATCATTCCCTGGCCATACACAAACTATGTCATCAACATATGTAATAGTAATACATATAAAATGGGAATGCATCCCATTCCATTATCAAAATATCGGTATGCTCTGTATAATAGGTCAATGACGAAAAAACCCACGAAATTACCTAGTCCGCCCAGGATGTGTGCAAATGCCAATTCACCATATTCAGTACAAACAAACACATCAGTTCCGTGGGTCGGTATGACAGCCCGAACTCCCATGAGAAACTAGATCAAACCTAGATGTTAGTTGTTCGTTCCCATGACCCCAAAAGTCAAGCACGTGTGTTCGTTTGTACAGTACTGTTTCCTTCTTAAGACCAAATTGTGAACTCTATTGCATTCTACGACTGTCTCTCCTCTACTCAAGTCTTTTCAGAAAGCTCCTCTCTCAAGATGTACTTCGACTTGTAAATAGTTAGGAAGAATATATGATAGTTTTGCACTACATTGTGTTTCACGCTAAACCTTCAACTGAATGGAAGTGAGAAATCATCTCGATTCCTATGCTAGCCGGCCAACGCAGGGAGAGAGAGGGAGAGAGAGGGAGAGAGAGAGAGACAGAGAGAGAGACAGAGAGAGAGAGAGAGAGAGAGTGAAGATGCGCCTTGACAACAAACTGCTATTCACAACTGCGAATCATAAAGAACTCTGTGACCGACCACTTCCTATATTCTCAGAAGTTGGCCCACGTCACTGTACATATGCGTGGAATTAGGATGTCTAATATTTTCTTTTAATAAAATTCCAAACAAGTTACTTAGCACTGGAGACAACATTTCCCATTGTCATACTAAAACTATGTTAGTATGATTTTCCATTAAATTCAAATTTACCTTCTTTCACACAGTTTAATCAGTTCATTAAGGTACTTTTAGAAAATGGGATATCAAGCTGTGTGCTTTCTAAACGATTCAGATGAAATTTCCAGTAGATCATCAATTGATACTTTTGTGAATAGTGATACCACGTCAAAACTCACAAGCTTCGATTCAATATTAACATGTACACAATTTAGTTTATTCATCAAGTCCACATTATTCTTATAATTGGCAATAGAGATGGTACCTACCAACGGGTTCAGAATATCCACTAAGTAATTCGCTAGTTTGCAAGATACGGAACCCTATGAGCTAACAACTGGCATGACACAAAAGTTTATTTTGTGGGTTTTTATTGCACCATGAATAAACGGTAGTGATGGAGAGGTTACAAACAAACTCTTTGTACGGCTTTCGTTAACTTTTAACAGATTTGTTCCCTTTCCTATTGAAATCACTATTCACATTACCTACGGGTTCTCATTTAATTCTTTATATGTACTCGCATCACCCAAAAGACTGTCCATTTTTCCTATACATTCACTTTTGTTTAAAATTACTAGTGCCTGGTTTATCTGCTTTTGTCATGGGTATATTTTCATCTTTTTTAAATTCCTTGATAGCATTCATAAATCTTTTGGGTGTGTTTGTGGCGTCTGACTTTTTCATACTTCCATAAGTTCACTTCTTCACTGATTATATCATTATATTTTTGCAAGATGCACAGTCCTTTGGTAAGTTGTACACTATTTGTACTGCCAGTTAATTAGGCAAAATTTATTTTATAGTCTAAGGCACTGGTTACATTTCTATCCAGATATTTATTTAATAAATTGACGACACATTCATGATTGGTGTTGGTAGTCCAGGGTCTTCTTTCGATTAGGAGTTTCATTTTGTTGTCGTGTTTACGTTTAAGTTTCCGATATACTTTATTTCTCATATTCACATAACAATATTCAGGTAGAAAAACTCTCCAATCTGATGGTATTGATGCTTCAAAATGTCTTCTTTTTCTAGAGAGATCTATAAAAATCTTTTTAGTTTCCAATGTGTTGATGTTAATGTTTTTCCAATATAGTTTGTTGTATTTCACACAAACGGTTGGTCTTCTAATTTTAGCAAGGATTTAGTTATCATTGATCTTAGTATCAATTGTTCATCACGACATTCACGTAGAAATCGCAGGTGCTCCTTTTTCGTATGAGATTGACGGCATATTCCAAGATGGGGAAAATAACACAGAAAGATATGAAGGAGCTCGTGGTATCCATTGATGATTGTAATTACTTTAGCACGTGATTCATTTACTACACACATCCACAAGTGAAAAATAAGAGGCGGGGTGTAGGTCCTGACCGGCTTTGACTTTATTTCCAGGTCATTGACGAAGGACTGATACATAGTGTTAGTAGTCACAAATATATATACTTCAGAGATAGTACTGACGAACATACATACAACAGTCGTAAATTCTCCAAATCCTATGTGAACATACTTTAAGTTATAATGAAACTGTTTATTAACTTTCAACTCTTGAACAGCCCAGTAAATGTAAAACAAACTAATGAAGCAACAAATAAAGCACTACATACACACAGGAAGACTCTCAATACACTCAAGATTCAGATGACTGGCTCTGGAAAAACTTTAATACTCAAAGAAAGTCTTCAAAGAATTAGAAGAAGCTGGAATATGCCAGAAAGGATCCAGCCCATGGGCATCAATATGATGCCCAAAGCAGATGGAGCATGTCACACCCTGCAGAGACTACAAACGGTTGAATGTCAAGACAAAGTCAGACAGGTACCTGCTAAACAACGTAGCAGATACAACAAACAACTTTAGTGGAGCTGGAATATTCATGAATATTGATCTGCTAAAAGAATATTTTCTAGTACCAGTAGCAAAAGAGGAGATAAAAAAGACGGTGATCATTACACCCTTCGACACATACACATTGAATTACATCTCAGGCTACAAAGCAAGAAAACAAGGAGGAACTGAATGAGAAATACAAAGCACTAGAGAAGGGTCTAAACAATACAACGGGAGATACAAACCAGAGGTATAAAGCCAAAGTACATAAGATCCATGGATTAGATCCATCAGTACATGAACAGGAATAAAGGATACATACAGAACAAACTATTCGGAACCAACCAGAAAAGACGATAAAGTCAACTGAGAAGGGAAGACAAGCATCAGGAAATTCTTTAAGCTTAACCAAGTAAGAGACTCTAGGAAAACATATGGAGCAATCTGGTATCACACAACAAACATGCAACATGGCTCTAGGAAGTCAAGGCAGAAGGAATGGGGAGAAAAAAACAAAGATTCAC
The DNA here is from genome assembly GCF_015104395.2 of Macrobrachium nipponense. NCBI lineage: Eukaryota > Metazoa > Arthropoda > Malacostraca > Decapoda > Palaemonidae > Macrobrachium > Macrobrachium nipponense. The sequence goes on from NC_087220.1 coordinate 5,458,694, forward strand.
TGAGATCAAGACAGGCACAATAAAGTCACCGACTAAAGGAAATGCCTAACAGGAAAGCCCCAGGCCCTGATGAAATCCATGGATACTGGCTCAAAAACATCAAGGCCCTGCACACTAGAATGGTAGAACAACTCCAGCATTATATCACAAACCACCTTTTGCCTAAATGGATGACCAACAGAGAGACCATCCTTAGTACAGAAAGACAAGAGCAAAGGAAATATAGCAAGTAACTACAGGCCCATTACCTGCCTACCAGTAATGTGGAGGTTACTAACCGGTATCATCAGTGAAAGGCTATACAACTACCTAGAGGATACAAACACCATCCCTCACCGACATAAAAAGAAGGAAAACCAACCTAAGTATAGTATGGATTGACTACAAGAAAGGCTTCGACATGATGCCACACAAGTGGCTAATAGAATATCTGAAAATATATAGGGTAGATGAAAACACCATCAGCTTCCTAATTATTACAGTGTGCAACTGGAATACAGTATTACAAGCTATGGAATGAGACTAGCAGAGGTTAACATCAGGAAAGGAATCTTTCAAGGGAACTCACTGTCCCCACTACTCTACATAGTAACCATGATTCCCATGACAAAAGTATTCCAGAAGATGGATGCTGGGCACCAACTCAAGAACGGAAGCAACAGAATTAAACATCTGATATTCATGTACGACATCAAGCTACATGGCAAAAGCATTAAGGAATTTGAAACCCAAATCCAGGCAGTAAAGATAAATAACTGGGGGCATCAGTAAAATGGGCCTTAGTCAATATACAAAAGGGCAAAGTAACAAGGACTGAAGAGAGAAAAAAAGGATCTTTCCTTCAATTGCATTGATATCTCCATTACTTTATTTGTGAAATATTGTCTTTCAGTCGATTTTCTTATTAGTTAGGAATTTCATTTTATTTATTAAGCAAATTTACTTTTAAAGAGCGTGTCAATGGAGTGCAAGTTGAAGTTGGCCCCTGGACTTTGTCTTTACATACTGAAATAAATTGATATTTCAAGTGACCTGTGATGTCAATCCCTGGCTCATTGTATGGCCTGCCTTTTTGCTTTTATTATCAAGTACAAAAATATTTTATTGCAAAAGACAGAAAGAATTTTACATTTTCTTATTTCGTTTTTTTCAAAATCTCAACTGCCATTGACAAGTTTGTTAATAGACCACCCTGACCTATATTTCGAAATATTCGAAGAGCGTCTAAGTTTTAATTACGTGTCAGTCACTCAGATAAAATAATATCCTCAATCATAATCACTCGAGCTGCAATGGTCATTTCAGATTTATTTAACTGTTCTGTACAATGAAAGCTGCCGTGTTTACCGAATGAAATGGAAGGAATTGATCTTTAAAAGGAAACAAATCCCTTATTTGATGCCATATTACGCACTGTAACTGATTGAACACCTAGTTGAATTATGGGAAAAATACACCCCAGTTCGAGTTTGTACTGAAATTAAAAAGAACAGCTTGCGATACCTTTATAAATATTGAATAGATTGTAAAACGATGGACTATGCCCTGGCCGTTATTCAAAAAGTAATTCTTCGCTCTAATCCTATGCTGTTTTGTAATTTTAGATCAGAAAGTATGTATGGTTTTTGCTTATGTCACATTCTAATCGGGTTCCTCAAGGTATTTTGGGGAAATGGGTATTGGGCCTAGTTATTTTTAAGGATTTATAATTTCCGTAGTGATAATGACAAATATATACCTTGAGAGACCCGATTAGAATATGACATTAGCACAAACCATACACACTCTCTGAGCAAAAAATAAAACAGCATTGGATTAAAGCGGATAATTATCTTTTAAATGAGGGCCAGGCCATAGTCTGTCGTTTTATGATCTATTAAATATTAAAAAAAAAAAAAAGATTATCACCGTTTGCTACCTGTGCCTAAAGGATTCCGAGCTTTTGCTTAGAGACGACTTATTTGTTTCAAACCAACTTATTGCTTATTGGTGCAAATATGTGGCTCTTTTGAGTTTTCTGGATAGTCCGGCTTTGATTGCCACTCATTCATTTCAGGCAGAATAAGTTTGATTTTAGTTCAATATGGGACAAAAAAAAATATATATATAAATAAGCAAAACGATAAGTGCTTATTTATAATTTATAATTCTTGGGTATCCTTAACCTCGAATCAAAGCCAGACTAACCAGAAAACTCAAAAGAGCTACATATATGCACCAGTGAGTGGACCCATCTGGAATGTTTGAAACACGTGCACGTAGCTGAGTCTCTAAGCAAAAGCTCGGAATCTTTAACCCTTTAAATCCCAATTTTTTTCCTCAGTGTTTTTATTAAAAAACAGTTATTTTTACATAATTATTACATATTAAATATGTAAAATAATTTTTACTACCATATCTCATTAAAAAAGTCAATTTTAATTTTGGTCCTATTTGAAGGACCATGGGCACTCTGAGTATAACTTAGGTCTATGAAGCAGAAATCCCGAATCAAACTTATAGCTGGTAAAACGATATAAGTTGGGATAAAAAAAAAAATAAAATACCTTTGTTTCATTCACTTAACTAAATAAGATACAATTTACTCTGTATGTCATTTGTTGAAACACTCTCCAATATGAAGACCCACATCACATTTCGTGCATTGTTTGGCAACCTTTTTCCTGCAATTGGCACATTTTCTCTGTTTTCCTCCCTTTGTTCGATCAAGAACATGTCCATTTGAAGAGAATCTGATGTCTGGTAATACTTTTAGAAGAAAATACCTTTGACCATCCAGATGTTTCAGGATCAGAATCTGATCAGATCTGCAAAAGAGATCTAGTTACTGACCTCCTAAATTCCAGGGATTCCACAGTAACCTTATTTTCATTAGCCAAGGTATATAAAATCCAGGAATTGATGATAACAACACCAAGGAAGTTTGTGAATAAACTGAAATACCACTTTTTGGATCTAATAGAAACTCGATACTTCTGATCAAGCCAGTCTAAGTGATCAACTCTTCCCATAAATTTATTATACTGGGAATTGAGAAATGGCTGAGCAACAAGAATGTCCTTTTTGCAACTAGTTGACCATCTCTTAGCGCTCCCTATAGGAGTAACAGATTGATGATTACTGGCAATTGTGAAAATACTGATGTTATGCCATTTCAAAAAGAAGAGTTCTTCTTTGTCTTCAAATCGATAGTCATAGGACCTACGATCTTCTTTTTTTCTGTTATCCTCCTTCAGAGGACATTTGCATGTTCTATTTCAACGGATTGTGCCCGTGATTCGCATTCCCAAGTTTTTCAGTTGCACAAATAGGTCATAGTTTGAGAAAAAATTATCTACGTAAATCTCATGATCATACGTGTTCTCAAGATGACTAACCATAGATATTACCATTTGTACTAGGCAGTCAGTCTTTTGCAAATAGAGTAGAATCTATTTGCTTCCCTTGATACAAATCCATATGGACACAGTAACCACTTGTTCCAAGTACATCATCCATTGTTTAAAGCCAAACCTTATATGCTTGCCTCTTATAAACTGCTTTAGAGAACTTCTTCCATAATACCTTACGATCTGCTCATCAATAGATAATTCTTTAGAGAATATTCCAAACTGCTTGAACGTCTCATTCAAAGCACAGGCTAAAGATCTAATTTTAAATCCTTTGACTCCTTTGCATTTTTCTGAATTTTCATTGTTAACAAAATGAAGATACCTTTTAATACTTAGAAATCTGTTTCTTGGCTTTGTTTTCCGAATGATCTGAGCTTCAAGGTCTTCATCTAAACTCCAATAGTGGCGTTCACTGTGTAGTCTGTGGTATCCTGAAAATAAAATAGGATTCCAAAGAAATTCTTCAAACAATTTATTGGTAGACTGAAAAATCATGAAAAGTTTTTTCTGTGCGGAGTAGGTAACAGATTCTCTGCAAATCTCATTTAGTATTTCGTCGCTAAAGAAAAGTTAAAATATTTCAATTGGGGTTTTGCCATGTAGGTTATTTTTCATAGACTTCAATATTTCGTTTGACCCTTTAGCTGTTGGAGACGTGATTTTTGAGAAATCAGGGTTACTTTTTTTCCAAGACAGATCATAGCATTTCTTTCTTTTTCTTATTGGTTGACTTTATTTCTCGTTCATCATTGCATCGTTGAAGTTCAACAGTTGCTGGTACATCTTTCAGGATGATGTTTGGATCTCTGTTCTCATCATCTAAAATTTCATCATCAATGTCTTCCTCATCTGTAAGTTCATTTACTGGAGGAGGAATTTCGACAATATCTATGAAGTTTTCATCATTACACAAGTCATTTTCTTCAGCAAAATTCACTGCATCACGAACGGAATAGAATGATTTCACCGAGAGTTTGAAAACCATCGAGTAGAACCTGAAAACAGATATATAATATAGATGCAAATGGAAAGATAATTACATATTTCTCTCAGTACATTTCTCCACTATACTCATAATGAATAAATTTCCAATAGAAAAAAGGAAATGTATGCAGTTAACCTTTTCTCTAGTAACCTTATCAGAGAAAACGGAAATAATGGTGTTCACGTGCCCATTGTCCTTTTTTAAGGACCAAACTTTCGAAGTACTGTAGCTGAACAGATCTACTTTATATGAAAGGAAGAACATTCATTTACTATATGTGTAAGTATGAATTACATATGATAAATACTTACCCAAAAAAGTGTTGACTGAAAAGCAAGAAAAACTGAGTACATCCTCTCACTTAAGATTTCCACACAATAATGAAAACATGTGCATCGAACATATCCCTTGATGGTTAACTCATTTGGTTTCAGAAAAAAAAATAACTGTTCTGTAGAATTTTTACTATTTTCTTATTTTTCGTTTATCGAACGTTCAGTGGGAGCAGAATTGTCATCCAAATATATCCCGGGCCAGCTGAGAAAAAATGCTCCTGTATCTGATGAAGACGATTTTATTTTCTCTCTCTCTTTGCTTTGTCATGTTGGTAATGTTTAAACGAAGGTAAAGAAAATTTTTTATCCAAAGTTAAATAATTTCAGTGGTGCAATGTTCATTTTGACTGAGGAGGTTTCAGTGTATTGTATTGAACATTATTTGATTTCAAGTAATATATGTATCATACACTGAATGAAATACAGAATAAATTTTTAACAAAGAAGAGTTCCTGTACTCAGTTCTTCAGTTACGATCAAACGTTACCGCGTCTGTTCTACTGAGTTTTTATTCAGTCACCCAGATAGGTAGAGCGTCACCATTTTAACAGAGATAAATTTACCCATTGATGGTCCAGTAATTAGGTTTTCAGCTTAGTTACAGATATAAAATTTTAAAATACTGTTATTGGTTTTTATCTCATTTATTTTTATTTATTCATTTTTCTTTATATCAATTTTAGTTATTTTTAATTATACTTATTTTTTATTATCTCAACAATTAATTTCCAAAATCGAAAGCTTATTTTCATCTTTACTTCATCTCTCCTCATATTATGAGTGGATTAGCTGCATTTTATTTACAAATCTTCAATATCAAAATTTAATATACTCTTCATATTTCTGGTAGCAATAGGTAATTTGGAGCTGTAGAAACCAACTGCCTCTCTCTCTCTCTCTCTCTCTCTCTCTCGCTCTCTCTTCTCTCTCTCTCTCCTGCCATTATTGGCCTTCTTTTCTTTTCACCATATATGTATGATAGCCGTTCATCCCCACTCCCTTCCAGACAGAAATTCCACAATGATTGCCTTCAACAAATATATTCATCGTAATACCATATCTGCTTTTGAGATTGGAGGAAGAATGCAGAGAGAGAGAGAGAGAGAGAGAGAGAGAGAGGAGAGAGAGAGAGAGAGAGAGAGAGAGGAAGAGGAGGAGGAGGCAGGGTTGTCTGGAGGTCTTAATAATTATTTACAGCATAACCATCTCATAAGCCTCGTTAAGAATGCGGTATCTGGTTGTTATAGTAAATCAAATATGCCCTCATTAAGAAAAATTTAGACCATTCATATCTTCTTTTCAGAGTAAGCAAAGCTACAATTACCATTTACATTTATTCAGATCTCGTTTACATTATAAGTCAGGTTCATATACTTATCTATGTTTATTATTCTGTTTGAAAATCACTATCGTGTCTATTAATTTTTTTTTAACTGATATGAACAAACGAAAAAATTGTTGATTGTTTAGATTTCTTTTATGGAAATACTGACTGGACTCAGAGCATCGCCTTCGTATAGGTAACGTTGTTTACACTTCTAGAATATCCATCAAAATCATCCCCAAAATAAGCGAAACTAAAATTGATGATAAAATCGTCAAAACATCTGCAAGGGCCCCGGATAAGAGAGACCTGATTCCAATATATTTCAGTTCTTATTGCACAGATTCAGCCAGGACGCCATGTGTAACTAATATGGGCACGTAGGGAGAAAAAGTATGATGCATTATATATATATATATATATATATATATATATATATATATATATATATATATAATATATATATATATATATATATATGTATCTATTATATATATATATATATATATATATATAAGATATATATAGATATATATATATATATTATATATAATATAATTATATAATTATATCATATTATATATATATATATTAATATTAATATATATATAATATTTTATATATATAGAGATATATATATATATATATATATATATATATATATATATATATATATATATATATATCTATATATATATATATATATATATATATAATATATATCCATATATATATATATATATATATATAGATATATATATATATATATATATATATATATATATATATATATATATAGATATTATATATATATTATATATATATATATATATATAATATATATATATATATATATATATATATATATATATATGTGTGTGTGTGTGTGTGTGTGTGTGTGTGTGTGTGTGTGTTGTGTGTTTGTGTGTATTTGTGACTGGTAATGAAGGAGAAAAGTTACAGGAAAGGCGGTATTTATACCAAGAGATCCATCCACAGGTAGCTGTTTAAACTGGTCACCCCAGTTAACTATTTGTCTTTAATAATGCTAAGTGTTGGTTGAAGGAAGACTTTATTTATGATATCTGAATTCCAAATGCCCCTTGAGATATTCATTACCTGTGTTTGCTTACTCAAGGCCGACTCTATCATCTGGCTCTTATACAGACATTTGCTGCTATAAATTATATGTGACAAATTCCAGTTTATTCTGCTGCTATGGTTATTTATATGGTTAAAATAGCTGAGCTCTGTCGTCCATACCTAACTGACGGTCTGTGTTGTATTAATCTCTGGGGAAGGGATTTTCCTGTAAAGCCATTGTAAGACTGGTCATAGTCCAGGCATGGGATTTCATATACTCCTGTGTCTTTGGGATTGGCTTTTGTTGGATGTTAATCAGGGATTTAGCTAAGGTATTTAGGTTGGTAAAGGAAAATGGATTTTATTTTCTGAGAGTCTCTGTCACCGTCTTAATCCTGTCCAGGTGTGGGATTCTTATTTTATTGTTGGCTGTCTCTCTGGTCTTGTCTTGAAGGGGTAAGTGGAAAATTACATTTGCTTTATGAATCTCTCTTAATTATATGGTCAGGATACCTTATGGGTGAAAGCTCTTACGAATTAGTTCAAATTCCTTTTCCAGGAAATCTGGGGAAAAAATTCGGTCGGGCTCTTAAGAACTGGTTGCGGGCTACTCATATCTTGATAGAAATGTCATGATAACTATAATAGTTAATGTATGAAAGTGGGAATGTTGGTTTTCTGTGTATGGTAAATTTGTATTCTGTTGTGTCTCTAATTATTGAAACATCAAGAAAAGGAATTTTGTTGTGTTTCCCATTCAATTTTAAATTTTATGCTAAAATTGCCCAACCTATTACCCCAAAATGTTAGAAGCCATCTACATATCTCATCCACAGCTTGTTTTGGGGTTTTATTGCATTTATTACTATAGTTTTAAAGTATTCCATGTACAGTTGGCTAAAACAGGACTTAAAGGGGTAGTCATGATACATCCGAATTTTTGCTTACAGAATGACTCCCAGACTGAAAGTACATTATTAGATACACATCATTCAACTGACTTAATCCTTTTGTCAAGAGCCAGTGGAAAATTATCTGAATAGCGGGCTAATTCTTCCCTCAAAAACTCAAAATATGGGTATGTTACGTCGATATATCAACCTAATTGCATATTGCGCATGTTTGAGATATAATTCAAAAGAATGCGTTCATTGCTATACCAATATTTTGACCATAATTGAATATGAAAACCATTGTTTATTTACTCTTTACTATTAAGTAATGGTTAAACGTTCAATTTATTAAGGAAATAGCTATTTATGGAAGATTTAGTAGAAATACTGTTATTTAAATTTTGAGAAAAAATCTTTATTGTTTTTTTTCAGTTCAGTATACTTTTGTGAGATATTAATATCATTATTTAATACCACAAAGGCAAAGTTGGCATTCACAAACAAACCCACAAATTGTGAACCCTGTCGCTGTTTGTTTCTCAGTTAAACTATAAATAGCTTAGATGTAATAAATCACCTAAGATTAAAAGCATTTAAGGAAAAGTATCGAAAGTATTTTCTAAACTGACTTCAGATAACGATTTTCCGTCATCGAAATTCCAATGAAATGGTTTTATTAATTCGAAAATAGAACAGCCATTTACCGAAGATCATCTTTCGGACCTCTTAAATCGCATCCCCAAAATCAGCAAAGCTTCTGTCAACCGGAATTTAACAAGGTACCAGAGATCGCTCACGATTTTCTAAAATTTCTCTACCATCAACTTCGTTTACGTTTTCAAATACTTACTTCAAGAATCCCGTCATAACTGTGAAGAAGTGAAATTAGAAAAAAAAATTAAAGACTGTGTTTGTGCTTGTGCTGGTGCTTAGTATAAATTTCATGCACCTGTCAAAACGGACTCATAAGTGGTAAGATATTCTCTCTCTCTCTCTCTCTCTCTTAAGTTCTCGTACCGAATGATTAGGGTCGGTCTATATGCTTTCCGTAAAGTCTAAAATGATCTTGCAAGCCAGTTGTTCGTGGACCGTTATTGTTCCCAGCTAGGATGGAGAGAGAGTAAGGCAAACTACAATGAATGAGAGAGAAAACACCAGGCGTTGAGTTGAGTGTTCCTTACTCCGTCAAAATGTATACCATCAAAACGTGAGAGCTTCTGCAAGGTAAATCTCCCGACCCCTTATTAAAACCATTCACGAGAACCTTGAATTTCTCTGTCTCTCTGTCTCTCTCTCTCTCTCTGAGTTCTTGCATAAAATGCAAAGGGATGCAAAGCCGATTCAGAAGCGATCAGTTAAGCAAGGGAGACATAAAACACGAAATTCAAGTCTTCATACAATAGTAATGGGGGAAATAAATTCATAGCAACTGAAAAGAACATCACTTCAAGCAGAATTGCAAATCGTGTAATATTATTTACGCTAGAAAACGTCGAATCTCTATTTCCTAGTCTTATTGCCAATATTACTCGGTAACGTAGTTGTTTTTCGTCATCATTTTGCAATATTATTCGTGAAGACAGAAGGTGACAGGTATACTTAGATGGAAAAGATACAGTGTATTTCTACATGGTTTTATTCAGCTTCGTTTATTTATTTATTTATTCATTTATTTGTGTATATTGCTTTTTGACTGAGACTTTTTCTAATTTAGGGATCAGAACTTTATTTTCTAAGATTTGTGAATATTTTATGTTTTCCTTTCAACAACTAAATTTTCTTTTTAAGTTTTGGGGTAAAGCCTTTCTATTTAATTCGTTCTGTAAAAATCTGAAGGACATCCTGTATTCTCAGCCGAGCATCATTACTAGCGGATAGCTATTGCCCTAATAATTCAGATAATGAAGATAAAGCAAGTTGGAATCACATTAAAATGTCGTGTCATTAATCCATTGCTCATCTAAATTAAGAATTAAGTATTGTGGTTATAAACAATTTCATTAAATATATTATTAATTTTTAGTTGGTTATAACACACATTATTAGAATATACATTGATGAATTAATATTTCATGTATAGGCTTCTGATCTTCTTTTTAGTTCTTTCTTTTGAGAGATTAAGCCAGACATCTGAAGAGCTGGAGGTCTACCCACTCCAAATTGGTTCCTCTGTCCCTCCCAAGAGTAAATTTTATTAATTTCCTAACCATATCCCTTGTCCTGCAAACATTTAGGAGGCTCCATCGCCAAAGGTGATAGGATAATGACTACTGATACCAAGTTTGCTCCCAAACTATCGCTACTACGTCCACCCAGCTGCAAATGGGTACCAACATCTGATGGAATCAAGCAAATTGGCGGGGGAGATAGCAATTTCACTTCTGAAGAATTTGCGAGAAAATGGAAGGCTATCCCCATCAAGCGCCACAAACTCCAAGCTATGCAATTATTAAGGTTCTAGTTCTCTAAGTACTGATCAACAGATGCAGTTACTTAGGAACTCATCAAAAATGCCTTGGACACGAACTAGACCTTAAATGAAAACTCTACGGCTGAAGACAACTTCAGAGTAAGGAAAGATTATATAAAACTCTAAGGGTTGTGTTAACACAACAGATTACTTGAAGTGATTAGTTAATGCCTGAAGGGTGACAGGGACGTTAATGTCCAATAATTCAACAATTGATTATTCAGGTTTGATTGTAGATCAGATGATTACGTGGCCGGGCTTCACCAGACACGTGGAAATGATTTGAGCACAAAGGAAATGGGGGTCCCAGAGAACACGGAGAGAAACCAGCGTCCACAGTGGTACACGATGGCACATCTGTAACAATTGTGGGTCTATAACAAAAATGTGATACAAGTGATCAGGGATCTGGGCAAGGTGAAGCCAAGTACCGAACTCCCGATCCATTCATTATTGTTCTTACCTCATAGATCACTTAAAAAGGCAATGGCCCGTAAAGGAAAAGTTTTGTTATTTAACACTGAGGGAACTGATACATGATTGCCCATATTTATGTTACTTCTCTAAAAAGTTACGTTAGCGAACACTAATCATAATGGGTTATCTCAAACACAAAAGAAACAGTAGGGCAAAGCACAAATGGACCTCTCACAGCATCTAAAGTAACAATAATGAACGAGTTAAGATATAACAATTCGGGTGAACACGATGCTGCTAACTCAACAAAGGGGAATCACTGAAATTTCTCAGCAGCATAAGAAATAATTTTAACGTCATTCCTCCATCTGTGCACTCCTTTATGGCCTCAGAGGTAGTTTGGGGGCTTTTCGCTATGTGGTGGGTATGTCAGTTGTTGAAATATTTGTGTTTGTATTTTAATGGTGATTTATAGATATTGTGAAATATATTTCACCCTACCTCTGAATTTATATGCTCAAATATTTTATGATTTAGGAATAGGTACTTCCCAAGAACACTTTTCTTCTTGGTTTTGCATTCATATTTTTAATGAGCAAGTTAGGCTCCAAAGTAATTTACTAACACTGGTTACACTAGCATGATGATATATTTATGTTTTCTTAAGTACCGTACTTTGTAGGTCCTTTTTTTTGTGCTTTCTCCTCAGAATTCCTATAAGATGAAACCGTTCGGGAGACTCTCATCCATTTTGTTATTCTCCCAGTTCTCTCTCTGTTACATATACAATGCAAGAAACATTCTTCGGCGGTTTGGTTTCCAATGTGTATGACCAAGAGATATCTCAAGAGGTCATTGATAGTTTTCAGATAATATTTTAAGGGAAGATTTGATTATGTTAAAAGTAGAACCAGATTTGGAGGTGGATCAAAGAATTATGTTTTTTTTTATTTATTCTAGTTTTCGATCCCAGTAGACTAAGACAATATTTGTAATGAGATCGATGCTATTATAGTATATCTACCGAGCTATTTGCGACCTACCAAAAATGCTATCTACGAAACATCCCAATTAAGGCCTATGGAAATTACTTCCTTAAACTTTATAAAAAACAATTTAGTCAAAAGTGAGATATTCTAACTACTTTGTATTATCAAAACAACCAGCTCAAGACCTATGGCAATTACTCCATCAAACTTCATAACAAAACTATTTTGTCCAAAGTGAGGTTTTTATTTAAATTGTATATGAAAGAACACTTGAAACCCATGGCAATTTCCTACAGACCCCGATGCATCAAATGACTCGTATGAATAGAATATGTGGATCTAATGTTAGGCATTGCTACCACTGGTATTATCACGATTAATGATGTTTTTTGGGGTTTACGGCACATTTCCATCCTCGATCCTTATATCACAAGGTTATCTGGTTATAGCAGCTATTTCTTCTAAATTAGTAAAGGCAATTTTGTCTTGGAAATAAATAATAATAATAATAATAATAATAATAATAATAATAATAATAATAATAATAATAATAATAATAATAAATTGACGTGCAGACAGGGAAAATCAGACACAATCGTGATTTAGACTACAAGAAAAACCTTTTTTGAAGATCATGAAGCCCCTCGTCAAGGGAGCACTAATTAGAATCAGCAGCATCATGTCATATAACCAATTTGATACTCACTGAGCAGCTGAAGTTTTCGAAAAGGACTTCAGTCCCTTTAATCTCGAACGCCGTAACCCCTGAGGGACAAGAGGCAATTAGAAGACTGTAATTACGGTTCATGTTATCGAAGGTCAGCCAGTGGGACAATTATACCTCTCGGCAACATAACGAACTCAGGGAGAGGAAGCTCTCATCTGAGTTCTCTGATACATATTCCAATAAGTGTGTATCTGTGTTTATAACTCATGGATATAAATTTTAGAACGAACCTCTCTCTCTCTCTCTCTCTCTCTCTCTCTCTCTCTCTCTCTCTCTCTCTCTCTCTCTCTCTCTCTCTCTCTCTCTCTCTCTCTCTCTACATTTTCCTTTATCGTGTAGCATTCCTTCCTGTTCTTGCTCCAGTATCAGATTCATCACCAATTTTCGACTTTAGGAAACTGTACAAAAAGCAAATGAAAAATTACGATGTAAAATCAAGCACCGTACATGACTATATAGACCGGAAAATGGGAGACAGGTCAAAAGACTTTGAAACGTTCCATTAACAGACACAGAAACGGAAATTAGTTTATGTTAGAGAAACATAACTTCATGGGAGTTCCACAGTCAGAAAGCAAAAAAGAAGAAAATAATTAAAGCTTCAGGTAACTTTGTTGGCAACCGATGAAAGAGAAAGACTGAGCATTTGAATATTTTAGAAGCATTAAATCCTTTGACGGATTTTCTGAACACTATGGAATGATAGAGCGAAAACTGATGTTCACTTAAAACTAAATTTTTTTAACAATAAGGAATATAAACAAAGACAGAAAAAAGTCGAAACAAAGATTCAGAAAAGATGGGAAAGACTTGAATAAAAGAGGAAAAACATGACTACACACACTCACTCACACACACACACACACACACACACACACACACACATATATATATATATATATATATATATATATATATATATATATATATATATATATATATATATATATATATATATATATATATATATATATATATATAGTCTCTGAATATGGGCCAGTATGATATGCGTCAAATTACGTTATTACTGTTGCACTGACTACTCCATGCCTAACCCCTTTCATCAATGTTTGTAGGTATGCAAAGGGCGAGGTCATTAACAGGAAATTAGTGCTGGTGCCTTTAATATGCCGTCACTTTTTTTTTATATCATCATTCATATCAAAATATTCATGAATATGACTACTGTCGAAATTAAGTTCGTTTGACGAGTTAAAATTTTTTTGAATTTGTACAAGAGAAATTACTGCCATTAATACCATTCCTAATCAAGTTGTCGACAAGGCTGGAACTCGCAAATTTTGTGAATCTTTCCAAGTTGTATCCAGCAGAAGTGACGGTGAGTCTGCTTGTATTTTGTAGTTTTCATCAGCTGTGAGGGTAGACTCCAATGGGCATTTTATGATTCGAGGATTAGACGATGAATATTTTATACAAATCGCTTTCTATATATTATATCTCGCGTAAGACTTGATTATCTTTATTTATTCATTATATAGCAAACAATATATTCTAGGATGCAGTCTCTCTCTCTCTCTCTCTCTCTCTCTCTCTCTCTCTCTCTCTCTCTCTCTCTCTCTCTCTCTATATATATATATATATATATATATATATATATATATATATATATATATATATATATATATATATATATATATATATATATATATATATATATACATATATATATATATCATATATATATATATATATATATATATATATATTTATACATATATATAAAAGATAGATAGATATTATATATAATCTACTGGTTCTTTCTACCAGATACGTATGTAACTTTTATAGCCACAAGGTAGAGGACATTGCGGCTATTACAATTACGCACGCACACATACGCGCACACACATATGTATATATATATATATAAATCTAATTAATAATATATTATATCATAATATAATTATTATATATATACATATTATATATATATATCTATATATATCTATATAATATATATATTGTTATATATTGGTAATCTTATATATATATATACTCTTATTATATATATATATTATATATATATATATTATATATATCTTATATATATGTGTGTGTGTGTGTGTGTGTGTGTGTGTGTGTACAATTTATCTCGTTGTTGAATTGGCAATACGTTGAAATAACTTACGCCCAAAGGGAAGCATAACTAATTAGTGCTTTTTCCAGCAGGATTTGAACAAATGACTGTTTTGCGAACAACGGTAGACAGTGACTGACAATCCAACTATCTAGGGAGATATAGTCGACAGTCTCTGCAGTACAGATGCCTATCGTATTCAGTGTTTCTTTAGTTCTGTAAACTTCAGTTGTAAGATTGTCGTTACAGAAAAAGGAAAATCTAAATTCCTTGTTTCAAATCTGTGTGCTTGTATTTGCGCGTGTTTGAGAGCATATCTGTCATACAGAGTAATATATTAACATTTGTTTCAGAAAGTAGCATGGCAAAAATATTGGAAATGAAAAAAAAATCAAAATGGGTCAAAGCTTAGCAGCTTTAAAATGCAAGACTTCATATCTTAAACGGATATACTTATGAGATACATTTCCGACAGTTCCGGATGAAATGTTTCATATTAATGGATTGTAATGTGATTAACTGAAAAGTGGGTGATTTTTAATAGATGACGATATAGAATTCCTCACTAAAATGTCTTCAGTACAAGTTATAATCTTGTTGTAGAATTACTAATAGAAACGAAACAAAGAAAAGTACTCATAAGCATTGCAATAAATTACATTTTATTAATGTTACTTTACATTTGCTTACTCAAGGAAGAACATTCTAAGATACAAATGTAAAGGATTATTTAATACTTTTAGGTTGTGTACAAGATATTGGAGTTACCTATAAAAGAATTAGATAAACAAATATTAACATTTTAGGAAACTTAATGGCTGCCACTTGCATTTAGTCATACTTTTAAGGGTATTTAATTATAGAATAATAAAGACTTGGCGATATTCGTTGAAGATTTTCCCTACTACTGAGTTAAGAATTTAAGCATCAATTTTTGTTAGGACGATACCAACTAGAGTAATTATGGATGGCTGCGCCTAACCTTTCTCCTCAGTTCGGTATTTGATTGCTTAGTTCTTCTGCGCATTGCAATTATTTGCAGCATCTGCATAGTATTGTGAGTAGTAGTTTTCAGCATTGCAATATTTTTCCAAATATGTTTATGTATATTTTACTTACTAGGTTGTAATTTTTTATTGCAATATTCAATGGTGAATTTTATCGACAATTATTTAGTATGGCAATGGGAAACCCTTTATCACCACTACTTTGAAGCTTGTATATGGAATTATTTGAAAAACGCTTTTTACCTAATATCAATTATATTCTTTAAAAGTAGCATAGTTATGTTATAACATTTTAGCTGTTTTGCCTGCTGGTATTGACGTAAATATTTTACTTTTTAATTTAATTAACCAGGTACCATCAAATTTGTTTACTCTAGAATTAGAAGAAAGACAATTTCTTCCTTTTATTAGATGTTTTAATACACAGAAAACCATTACAATACAAATTCAATCGTTATAGAAAACCAACCAACAACTTAATTTATGTCCATTTTTGTTAGGGCCATCTTAATATCAAAGAATCATTTTTTCCTCTATGGTTTTACAAGCAATACTTATTGTTAGTCGCCAATATTTCGATCAAGAAATCAAATACATAAGAAAAATATGAACAGATATATGTTATACTTCACATTTTGTTGTGTGTGTGTGAGAGAGAGAGAGAGAGAGAGAGAGAGAGAGAGAGAGAGAGAGAGAGAGAATAGAATGAGAGCGAGAGAGAGAGAGGAGAGATAGAGAGAGATAAGGAGATAAAGAATGAGAAGAGAGAGAGAGAAGAGAGAGAGAGAGAGAGAGAGAGAGAGAGAGAGAACATGATTTAATTTTCTCCCTGGAAGAAGGTTTTCATGAATGTCAAATCATTCATGTGAACTATATCACATTTTTTTCTCGCAGTATTTTAATCAGCGTGTGCGTTTAGTAATAGTAATAGGCAGGGACTGATTCAATGATACGTCTAGCTAATTCCTCAGTACCTGAGGTGTCTTTAAACTTAAGACATCGGCTTCATCAACTCATGGCAGATATATTTCCCAGTAGTACTTGAGTCATTACTCCGTCACAGATGCCTCAAAGCAACGCCAAACAGACGAATAATTTCACCCGCTGTGAGTGAACGTCCAAGTAACCGTTGGATGCGAAATGAGGCTGCGTTATAGAGCTTTTGGGAATTGTCATTAAAATGATACTGGCGAGACATATCACTTGAAGGGGCGAGTTGTCGACGCCAATTTCAATACCACAGCTCCCAGGAACGTATATCATTGCACTGATTCACTTTCTCATCTCAAGATTGCGAATCGGAGACTGATTAGATTGTGACTGCTATGTCACAAACCACACTCACCCCTTAATATCTCACCTTTACTTGTTAACAGGATGAAATGGCGCTTGAAAATATCAAAGTAAATCAAACACTGCTTAGTGAGTGAATGAGAACCAATTTATGAGCGAAATCTGCAATTAGAAAATCAGCAACTGCTTAAAACGTTCATAAATTAATTTCCTTTTTGATCTCGATTCGACTCTTAGTATTGTATATAAAAATAACTTATTCGTTGTAAAGAAGTTTATCGTCTTAGTTTTTTGTGTATTAATCCATCGCTGATTGAATTTTTGTCTTGGATTCTATGGAGCATATTGATTTAAAATGTTGAATTTTATGATAATGTCACATATTTTACCTATTTTTACGCTCACGGTTCAGTGTTTCTACATTATCTTGATATTTTTAACGTGAAACCTGGAAAATATTCCGAATTAATTAGGAAGCACTCTATTTGAAGGTGAACAAGGAAGAAATGGCGGTGTTAGTGTAAAATTAGAGGTGGATTTTCGAAAAAGAACTGAAAATCTATCATTGTTTTTTTTTTCCTTTTTTTTATAGAGACATAAATTTAGAAACCTTTCTTGTCTAATTTGTTGCTATATCAAGTACGACTCAAAATTCATTTCATTCGTATAAAGTTACTTCTTCCTTAACATTTCAAGATTACGAATTAACCTTTATGTCTCGAGTAAAAGAAAAAAAAATATTAAGGAATAAATAGAAAAAAATCAACCTGAAATTGTTTTAGTTGTCAGTACTGAACTCGGTGATTTTCGAGCTTTATCCACATTAATCTACCAGTGGAGACAGGAATGTTATAGATTCTAAGCAACACATTGCTAAATCGCAATGACCTTTTACTTTTTCCAGCAAGAGCAAAGAATTACCATTCACTAGCAGCCTCGAAATTAAAAGCCAATACTAGGAGTTTCTCTCGCTCTCTCTCTCTCTCTCTCTCTCTCTCTCTCTCTCTCTCTCTCTCTCTCTCTCTCTCTACCCAGAGTATCATTGATAAGATACTAAAATAGAATTTTTAGGTCTTAGAAACTCGAGTTAAAACTCATTACTGTCATGGAGTCAATGTAAACAGATAAATTTAAAAAGAATGCTAGACACTTGACAGCTGACATAAGTAAAAGAATCACTATGAAAATGTTTCACAAAGGACCCAGCCTCACACATATACATATATGGCTTCATCCAAAAGAAAATGAAAATTTCTCCTTGTGTTTCAGCGCGATGGTACAATAACCACCGCTCCCGTCAAAGTTATTTTTCCACCCTTTGCTTCCCTTTAACCCCAAAGGCTGAAGAAGAAAATACATAGAAGCCTTTTTATAGGCAGCTGGAGATGAAAGGGACAACTACGTCGGTCACTATTTGTCAAAGTTTAACAATAACAACTCTTATCGGGTTGGTTAAGCCTTTCAGAAAAGGGTAGAAGTTTTATTTTTCTTACTTCCTTCACCTCAGTCTCTCCATCTGTGCATGCTTCGGGTTAACTTTGTCTATCAAGGGTTATTTAGTGAAAATAACTCCCAAATGTAAAAGAGAGAGAGTTATAAAGAACAAAATAAAATATGATTGGAAAAAAGTTAATAATAAAATAATATTAAGGGCAACTTTTGTGAACTACTACTGGAGCTTCTAAATAAGTTATGAAACATTTGTGAACATGTAGAACAAGAAATAGAGAAGAGGAAGATTATCAGGGCAATATTTGCAGGTGTCTGTGAGTCTGCATGCTTGTGCTCGAACATTCACCATGTAAAACCTTCTGAGCAGATTAAACTAGAACTTCATGACATGAAACTAACGGTATCCACCAAAAATATGGGAAGAAAGGAATAACCCCATAATCAGATTTTTCGGTGGGCTAAAAATCAAATAGTGAAGAAAGCCTTCTGAGATATTCGTCAGTAAAGTCTTTGAACCTTTATACTTAATATCTACATTTTCGCCGACGTGAACAAAGCATGGAATGTATTAATGTACTCTAACATTTTCTTTTTAGATCCTTCTAAGTCTAATGTTCGGGGTATTGTTTCAGACAACTTGTTTTAATTTTGCATTTTTATTTAGAACAAGGAAATAAATATTTCTTGCAAAGACTAACTAATGAGTAAGATGTTCTTTCTTATTTCTCTGTTAGATTCGACCCAGATCCGTATGATATTGGGACATTTCTTTCCTAGCTTTAAGAAATATTCCGATATTTTGCGATGACCTCTTTACGTACCCATGCAAATAAACTTAAGCCTTCTCATCAGAAATAAAACTTACTTCATACATCATATGCTTGAACGACGAAGTCGAGTTTCGGATTTCTGTCTGGGAGATATTTCATTTCTACACCTCCCTTCATCATATTGGATGAATCTGGATTCCTCTTCACAAGACACCGAAATGATGATCAGAATGGCCTTTGTTTCTTGATGTCTTACACGTCTGAACCACTACTGTATAGTTCCATCAGCCCTTAATCTATCATTTTGATGTCCAACCTCTCTAACTGCTACTTCGTTGTCGATCGTGAAATCCATAATTTTTCTGTAAACATCTTTCTGTTTCTTCTCGTTACTTTTTAATGAATAGATCTTCCAACAAACATTTTGAAGGTCGATTTTTTTTAGATCATTCGGATAAAGTAAGCAGAGTGCTCAGGTGCGTTCTTTGGTATAACGTAAAATTGTCTAAATATTTACAGATATGCAATAAAAATATGTGGTATATGTTTTTTTTATTATTATTTATATTATTGCATATAGTAAAAAGAATATGGACAAAATCTAAGGCCCTAATAATTTTTGGGTGAGAAAACATCGTTTCCAACACCTACCTTCCAAGATGATTTAAACTGAAGAAACAGTAGTTACTAAGCTATGAAAGTTAAAATTTTGTATTCCTCTTATGCCATTTTTCTTCTGGTTGATTGGTTCGAGTCCGGAAGTCTACATCATTCCTCATATTGAACTTAACTACTTTATATTAGTTATAGGCAGCCATTGACCAATGTCCCTTGCTGGCACAAAGCCCGGCTCAGTCTGCATCAACCATTACCTCTCATATGTAACTGAAATTAAAAGACTATCTTCGGAGCCTTTGCTTCTTCTCATAGAAGAAAAAACAATGAAGTTAGTTTGGGGTTTTACATCACATGTGGCGGGTACATGTGTCCATGTGCTGTGGAGAGAGATGAGCTTTAATATTTTGCTGCTCACTTCGTGTGTGATTTTCATGCGTGAGAGCACACAGGCTGGGGAGAGAGAGAGAGAGAGAGAGAGAGAGAGAGAGAGAGAGAGAGAGAGAGAGAGAGATTATTAAAATGATCTCTGTCACTCTCAGAATAGTTTCCGGGTTTCCGTTTGAAGAATTCTGGTAAGAATAACAAACCATTATTTGAAAAGCTGACGGCAGCACAAGATATACTGTACTTTTATATGTGGAAAGGTATCTCATAAAATATCTTCATTATTTTAGGAATCATTAAGTTTATTTTACTACCTTGAATGTGGAGTCGAGCAAGAGCGCGAATATAGAGATGGGACGTTAGTTTACTTACGAGTAAATTTGATACTCAGTCATTCGGAAAAAAACCGTATTAAAAAATCCTTTCCTAATAAAGATGAAAATTTAATATTTACCAACGTAACGATATGTGCACAAATAAATATCGTGAGATCTCGGCGCCTTCCACTGATTTGAGAAAAATATCATCTCTAGATATTGCTCCCATTGATTTTTCGATTGCCTATATACCGTTCGTTCCCTATATTTGCTGACATAAGGAATGCTGTTACGATTGTCATAGAATAGTATTTCCTCTCAAAGTTTGACTCGCTAACTGCATTACAGTGCTCCAAAACTTAATAGCCTCTATCCTTTCGTATTTTGGAAGATAATAATGAACAAAATTTTATAAGTTATTTTATTGCTGATATTGAGATTTTATATTGGTCAAATTAGCTTTTCTCCAGATATAAGTATAAATATTCGGTTTATGTAGGGGGAGTACATTTTTTTTATCCTGGAACTCATTTTCGGAATTTCAATCATTTTATTTGAAGTTAATTTTTTTCAAGTCTTTCGTTTGTTTCTCTTTTATATCATAGAGTATTTTAGCAAGGTTGAAAGACTTACACTAGAATAATAAAATAAAGTAATTTAAATTCCCAAGTAAATGTTAAAGCTATAAGTTAAGAGAAAGCTAGCGATCTCTCTCTCTCTCCATTACACGTTAAAAAAAAAAAAAAAAAAAAAAAAAACGAAGAGGGATATGGCTGAATCCTCAGTCTCTCTCTAACACCCTTGAATGTTGAGAGGTTGAAATAAATTAATTGAAAGGAAAACGTAATTAAGATATGGGTATCAAAAGAAACCCAGCCCCGCTCTCTGTCTTAAAAACACACACAACAGACATACACACTCTAGCCCCAAGACCAAACTTAAGTCGGCCATGCACGTACGCGACTGGCACGCTGATTTCATAGCGACTGGCACGAACCGGTCAGTCTTTATCGTGTATGGGGGCTATTGGTGCCGGTCCTGTGGAGCCAGGCCTGCCCCGTCGTCCTTTCAGCATGTTACACTGATTGGCGCGTCTCGCTGCGAGTGTTGGGAAGGATGAGGCAAAGTTTCAACCTGTACAATACCTGTATATGAGTACTAAGACTCGGTCGCCCAGTTTCCTCGTGGGAGTCGGGTCAGTGCTGCTGTTGTGAAAGGATGTCGCCGTCAGTCAAGTATTTACCTCACGATTTCATTCGTGATTTTTTGGACCTGTACAGAGCACTTCCATGCTTGTGGAAAATACGAAGTCCGGATTACTCCAATAAAGTAAAAAGACAAGCAACTTATGAGCAATTCCTGTCATATTGGAAAAAAAATAGAAAAGGATGCAAACAGATTTTGTGAAAGCCAAAATTGCCAGCCTTCATGGTATCTTCTAATATAAATTAGTTTTACAATTAATTTGTAAAAACATTTTAAAGGATAAAGGAGGAAATAAAAACATTTCACACGTTTTATCTATATTCAAATTCCTTCATCTCCAGAGTCGACATAGATTCCTGTTATACGAAGTAAAGTACGTTTAAGATTGATACATTCCATATCACCTTGAGAAAGAGAGAGAGAGAGAAACATTCTAAAACGCAGGTAAACCTTTGGGTAGGTTAAATAAAATGAAAAGCTGAAATCGTATTGTATATTCAGAGGTCCTCACAAATTATAAACATGGATTCCGTTACCCGATTACTGCACCTGAAGCAGCAATCAAGATTAGGAACACCCCAATCACCATCAGCCATTCTTAAATATTTATATAATTTTTAGGGTTATTTTCCTTTAATTCTTTCAATTAAAGTCACATGGTAAAACCTTTCTTTCTTAGCCATGGTTTCATCAATACTTTACGATTTTTCTTGCATATTTCATGCTCGTATTCGTCTTGCAGGAGTGCTATTATCATTATTGCACTTATCTTCCTTTTACTTTGTGCCATGATTAAAACCACTCACCATATCAAGACACTACCAGACTGAAAGGAACACGCCCGCTGCATATTAACTCTGCCCTCTTAAACTGCGTAGAGCAAGTCCTCTTCGTGT
>NC_087220.1:5481849-5486849 GCF_015104395.2 Macrobrachium nipponense
CACACAACAAAATGTGAAGTATAACATATATCTGTCCATATTTTTCTTATGTATTTGATTTCTTGATCGAAATATTGGAGACTAACAATTGCTTGTAAAACCATAAAAGAAAAAAATTATTCTTTGATATTAAGATGGCCCTAACAAAAATGGGTATAAATTAAGTTGTTGGTTGGTTTTCTATAACGATTGAATTTGTATTGTAATGGTTTTCTATGTATTAAAACATCTAAGAAAAGGAAGAAATTGTCTTTTTCTAATTCTAGAATAAACATAATTGATGGAACCTGGTTAATTAAATTAAACAGTAAAATATTTACGTCAATACCAGCAGGCAAAACAGCTAAAATATTATCACCATAACTATACTACTTTAAAGGAATATGACTGATATTAGGTAAATAGCGTTTTTCAAAGAATTCCATATATAAGTTTCAGAGTAGTGGTGATAAAGGGTTTCCCATTGCCATACTAAATAATTGTCGATAAAATTCACCATTGAATATTGCAATCAAAAATTACAAACTATAGTCGATTCATTTAAGGTAGATTCTTGCGCCTACGAGACGTTTGTTTGGCGGCCTCTGATTGGCTGGTAGCGGGAGGCAGACTGCTCGCTCAGTGGGTCATATTTTCGTTTGTAGCTTAGAAAACTAGCAATATGTTTACATTTCTTCATTTATCTCACGTTTTACAAAAGATAGGAAAGTTTTGGTCATACCAAAGGATTCGGTATTAAATGTACAATTAAATAATCTTTTCCTGAAATCAATAAGTTAAAATACAAAGGAATTACAACGAGTAGAAGTGAAGGGAGAAACATTTCATTTTTTATACCTGTTTTTATTCATCATCGGATTTTGCATAATTCATGAGATCAAGATAAAATAAAATCTTGTGTTATTAAACAATAAAATCACCCTGAATACGCTGGTGCTTTCAGATTTTAAATGCGTGTAATATGTAAAGAGAAAATGATGAATATGTCTTATTATGTTGCATCCGTGCTTGACTCGGTTTGACAGTAGTGCCGAGAGACGCAAGATTTCGTGGGTCTGGTCCTCTCAGCTAGAGCCGTTCGCGTGTTGGCAGTTGCCAATTGGCGATATGAGAAGTTTGCAGTTTCGAGACTATGTATTCACCGAATTATTATGTCATTACATTTTCTATAAATAATTGCATAGAATTCCCATTATGACTTTCGAACATTTTTACTCAAATATCATATATGTCCGTATTTCTGGACATATCTGATAAAAAAAGTAAATAATCAGATGGATGCATCTGGTATCGTTAGAGGTGTAGGCTGGCCGCGGGCGGGAAATTCAGTCCAGGAATGAATTTGAAATCTACGGACCTACTTCGCACTCTTCAGCTCATCCTTAGTTTTAATGAGGTTGGTTTCAATCCATCATATTGTTTTCTAATTTTCTTATATGAATATATTTTCAAACGAAAGAGATATCAGAGACTTAATTGAGTGATATGAAATAATAATCAGTGGAGCAATAAACAGCAACGAACTAAGCAAGATTTCTTTTTCTTTTCAAGCAGATGTCTCGAGATGACAGCACCATTCGTCGCACCGTTTCCAGATTTGCAAGTCAAGCTCGCAACATTATAATGAATGTTCATCGTTACTTCAGCTCACAGTGGGGAGCAGACTCAAGAAATGAAGTATTTGAGAAGACCGCCAAAGCTACAGGAGTGCCCACCAACACAGTGAAAAAAATCAAGCGACAGTCATCTGAGTGTGGTAACGTCCCCTTCGCTTCACCTGTATATCCCAGGAAGAGGATCCGAGTGAAGGACAAGGTGGATAGTTTTGAAAATGAGTGTATTCGGAAGGAGATTTTGTCTTTTTACGAGAGAGGAGAGCTCCCAACGTTAGATGCCCTACTGGAAAAAGTGAAGGAAGACCCGGTAAAGTTTAATGGTGGAAGAACAACGTTATGGAAAATTGTGAGAGGGCTTGGATTCCGCTACAAAAAAGTGACGAGTGGAAGAACAATTTTAATGGAACGTGATGATATAGTGGCAGCGAGAACTGAATACCTACGGTTAATTGAAAAGAATAGGAATTGTAGTCCAACTGAACGTAAACCTGAAGTATTCCTGGATGAAACTTGGATAAACCAAAATGAATGTGTACGTCAGTGTTGGACAACGGGTGAAGGCGAAATAGGACCCAAACTTAAGACTGGAAAGGGGTCAAGATTTATTGTGGTGCATGCGGGGAGTGAGAAGGGGTTTGTCCAAGATGCGCTATTGTTGTTTAGGTCAAAAAATGGTGCCAAAGGGGACTACCATGATTCCATGGACCATGAAAGGTTTTTAAAGTGGTTTAAGGAACAACTATTGCCTAATATAGAAGATAGATCTCTAATCATAATGGACAATGCTCCCTACCATAGCAAAATAGAAAATAAAGTGCCAACACAGCAACAGAAAAAGTGAAGTCATACAGTGGCTTTCTTCTAATAACGTCACCCACGACCCATCAGCAACAAAGCCAAAATTGCTGCAGATTGCCAAGTGTCACAAAGAAAAACAGAGGTATGTGATAGATGAGATAGCCCGTGCAAATGGTCATGATGTGCTCAGACTGCCACCATATTATTGTCAGTTTAACCCCATAGAACTTATATGGGCTCAAATAAAGGGGGATATCAGAAAAAATAACTCTAATGCAAATCAATCTTTGAAAACTGTTGAGCAGCTTACGAGACTGGCGATAGACAAAGTTACAACAGAAGACTGGAAGAAATGTTTTCACCACGTTAAGAAATTAGAAGATGATTATAGGAGGAAAGATGTTGCTAGAGAGCATATGTTTGAAAGTTTTGTTATTGACATTGGAGATGACGAAACTGACAGTGATGATATTGATATTAGGGAGGATGACACTGACAGTGATGATATATATCAATGATTTTACATTATTTTTTTTTTTAAGTTGAAGACCTAACAGTGTTTCTATAGTTTTCCATTTTTTAGATAGGCAATTTCATAACTACAGTATATCCATATGAGTTTCCTTTTTTTTAATATTTAATGGCATAACAATGTACATATCTGTTTATAAATTCTTTTTACTTAGTTTTAATAGAAAAAGGGATATCAATGTATCTTTATAATTTCCCATTCTTTTTGTTCCAATAGGTAATGACATGACTATGTATATATGTATGATTTTCCTTTATTTATTTTTTGAATAATGATGACGTAAGAAAATTTGTAAAATTTTAATTTCTTTTGTTCATATCGATAGCCTAATGACATACCAATGTAAGCCTACTGTGTATGACTTTCTCTTGTGTTTATGACATAATATATCTGCATGAATTTCCATTCTTTTTGTATAAAAAGATGAGGATATAACAGTCTTCTGATTAATCTCATTATCCTACATGTGCTATATATATATATATATATATATATATATATATATATATATATATATATATATATATATATATATATATATATATATTATAATATATACACAATTAATGCAGGGCTGTGGGAATGGTTACGGGAGCTATTCTAACTCAGGTATGAATTAAGTGATTCAAGAATAATCAACTACCTCAGGAGAAAACTAAGCAAATTTTTCCTAAACATTGTTGTAGACATGTTGTCAAGTGTAACATGTATATAAAGGAGATAAACATTCTGGTGTAAGAGTAACTCAAGCAATTCTGAAAAAGACAGTATATTATATTCGTTACATCGTCAACAAATTTTATGGTAAGAAATAAACATTTGTACTTTTGTTTATTGAGTGAACATATGAAAACCATAAGCTTTTGATGTTATTGGCCAGAGAAACAAGTTCTGTTATTTATCAGTGAGCCTCATAAAGCATGTACATTTCTCACTTAGACTAAATTGAAGCCAACACCCAGATGCATCCATCTGATTATTTACTTTTCTTTTATCAGATATGTCCAGAAATACGGACATATATAATACTTTAGTAAAAATGTTCAAAAGTCATAATGGGAATTCTATGCATTTATTTATAGAAAACGAAATGACATAATAATTCGGTAAATACATAGTCTCGAAACTGCAAACTTCTCATATCGCCAATTGGCAACTGCCAACACGCGAACGGCTCTAGCTGAGAGGACCAGACCCACGATAAAGATCTTGCGTCTCTCGGCACAACTGTCAAACCGAGTCAAGCACGGATGCAACATAATACGACATATTCTTCATTTTCTCTTTACATATTACACGCATTTAAAATCTGAAAGCACCAGCGTATTCAGGGTGATTTTATTGTTTTAAAACACAAGATTTCATTTTATCTTGATCTCGTGAATTATGCAAAATCCGATGATGAATAAAAACAGGTATAAAGAATGAAATGTTTCTCCCTTCACTTCTACTCGTTGTAATTCCTTTGTATTTTAACTTATTGGTTTCAGGAAAAGATTATTTATTTGTACATTTAATACTGAATCCTTTGATATGACCAAAACTTTCCTATCTTTTGTAAAACGTGAGATAAATGAAGAAATGTAAACATATTGCTAGTTTTCTAAGCTACAAACGAAAATATGACCCACTGAGCGAGCAGTCTGCCTCCCGCTACCAGCCAATCAGAGGCCGCCAAACAAACGTCTCGTAGGCTCAAGAATCTACCTTAAATGAATCGACTATAGTGAGTAAAATATACATAAACATACTTGAAAAAATATTGCAATGCTGAAAACTACTACTCACAATAATATGCAGATGCTACAAATAATTGCAATGCGCAGAAGAACTAAGCAATCAAATATCGAAATGAAGAGAGGTTAGGCGCAGCCATCCATAATTAATCTAGTTGTTATCGTCCTAACAAAAATTGATGCTTAAATTCTTAACTCAAAAGTAGGGAAAATCTTCAACGAATATCGCCAGGTCTTTATTATTCCATGATTAAAAAACCTTAACAGTATGACTAAATGCAAGTTGCAGCCATTATGTTACCTGAAATGTTAATATTT